>NC_083328.1:58305025-58545645 GCF_963455315.2 Globicephala melas | reverse complement strand
TTAGAATTGTGGCTGAGAGTCTAATATTTCCTTTGGCTTACAGTACTGTCTGTTTCCCTAACTGGGCCTCAGTTTCCTTATTTTTAGAATGGGGATAGGTCTCTACTCTTAGAAGGGTTGGGGGGGCTAAATTACATGTTCTGTCAGCCTGGGCCATCACTGCCACTGAGGCATGGATTTGTGAAGTGGCTCAAAAGTAAGAAGAGGAAAAAGACCGTGCAGATCTGGTTCTTCCAAGGCCGGGCTGGGCCAGAGCAATGACTTAGAAAATGGGACGTCTCCCCACCCGCAGCGCAGGGTCGAGTTCCTCGGGAAAGAGGCTGAATTCCCACGGACTGAGAATTACTTCGCCCTTCTTATCTCCATCGAAGGGCGGGGAGGAAGCGGGGATACGGTGTCAACCGGGACACAGAAATGATATAAATCCTCTCTGATGGTCCTTGGCCAGTGCTCTGCCATTACTGAGCGTGTGACTTGGAAAAGTGACTTCGCCTCCCCAAGCCTCAGTTTCCCCATCCGCGCTGTGGGCAAAACGGCAGCATTTGAGGCACAGAACCGCTTTCGAAGTGCAGGATAACGTCGGGCACGCGGTCAGCGCTCGCACACGCCGGCTCAGACCGTCCGGGGTTCCGCAGGCCCGACGCTGTCCCCTCGGGGGCGCTGCCACCGCCCAGGCCTCGGCCTCGGGCCACGCGGGCCCGCCGCCGCCACGCCCCGGGCCTTTGCCCCCAGGCCGCGCTGGCCGCCCCCCAACCCCATCCCGCGGGCCCGCCGACTCACCCGTGTAGTGCACCACGCAGGTCTGGCCGCGCTTCGGGAAGGTGCGCCCTGAGGAGACAGACGGGCGCGGTGAGCGGATGCGCGCGGCAGCCGGGGCACTCCGAGGCCGCTGGGCGCACCTACTCACCGTCTCCGGGGGAGATGGTCTCCACCTGCACTCCCATGGCGGCGGCGGCGGCGGACGCGGAGCGGGCGGGCGGCGCGACGGCCGGCGCGACAGGCGGCGTGGACAGAGAGCGAATCTGGCGGCGGTTCCGCGGCTGTGCCTCGTCCCTCCGCGGAACGGCGGCGCACGCGCGCGCCCCCGCAGCCCCGCCCTGCGTGCGCGCCCCACACGGCGCGCACGTCCCCGGAGCCCGGGCCGCGGGGCCGGGGGGCCGGAAGCCCGGAAGCCCCGAGGCCTCCGGATGCAGTCGTTCCGGGGGGCCGGGCTTCTTCCCTCACCTTTCCTTTCTCCGTTTTTCCAGCCGGGCAGGCATCTCTAGCCCAGTTTCCGGATCCGAGAAATGGAAATCAGAGTTGGGGGTCGGCCAGTTACCAGTTACTGACCAGGGGACTGATAAGTCCACACCTGCCCTGTGAAAAGGATGGTTGTGAGAGGTCCGAGCAAATGTGCGTTCGCGATAGCATTCAATCAGTGGGTCACGATTCTGAGTTCTGTTTTTCTGATTTGGAGGAGGCGTCAGCATTTACACTGCCCTGCATGAAGCCTGTCCTCTCTTGTCCGAATTCATTCATTCATTCATTCATCCATTCACAGCTTGCATACATATATTCTTATTGAGCACCTACTCTGTGCCATGCACTGTGTTAGGTGCTGGGGAAACGTGAGTAAAGGAAACTCCGTACCTGACCTTACAGAACTTAACGGTCTCGCGAGGAAGAGACAATCAACCACGCAGGTAAATGTAAAGTTTCAAATCTGTAAGTACTGTGAGAGCGGTTCATGGCATTGTGCTCTGAGGGACATATAATAGAGATGCCTGACTTAACGTGGACTGTGGTGACATGCTTCCCTGGGGTAGCCAGGTTTAGTCTAGGTCGGAACGTGTTGACCAGCTGTGTGTGTGTTGGGGCAGGTGAGGCAGAAGGAACAGGTAGAGGCATTGCAGCCAGAAGGAGCATTGTGACACAGTCTAGGACCTGAGGGAGACAGATGTGGACCAGTCCACATCCCTGCATGTGCTCCTGAGGTGTTTTAAACATGGCCCCAAAGTTCTTTAACACTCTTCTCAGCATCTGTGTCCCCTCTTTCCCTAGAATCTCAGGGAGCCTTGTGACTGCTTTGGCAATTTTCGCATTATTTAGGATATGGGCTGTAACGGAAACCAAATTAACTGGCTGAAATGAGGCAGAAGTTGGTGTCTATCTCTTATAACAGTCTAGAGGCAGGTAGGACAGCTTGGCTTCACAGGCTGTCCAGGAACCCGTGCTCTTTCTACTTGTGCTTCTCCATTCTTAAGATCCTGCTGTCATACGCATGGTCCAAGACGGCTCTCCAACATATTTGCATTCCAACCAGTGGAAAGGGGGAAAGGTGGAATATGACGGCATATCCCCCTCTCTTTAAGTGCATGACCTAGAAGTTACATACATCTCTTCCTCTTACACCTCATTAGCAACAACCTATTGTATGGCCAAATGTAGCTGCATGGAAGGCTGAGGAATATAATCTTCATTTTGGGTGGCCATTTGCCCAACGGAAAATCAGGCATTCTGTGCCTACTGAAGAAGAGAAAAATGAATATTAAGAGACAAAGTTTAAAAGGGAGATCCCAGCAGTTGCCAGGACACTATGCCACGCATACCCTCTTCACTGTACCACTACCTAGAGAAAGTCAGACTGCAGAGAGTTCTTGGGTCCAATATAAGACTTTGTTTACCTTTTCCTGTGGGGATTCACCAAGGACCTCATGTTTGCACCACCTCTTCTTCACTGCTTTGAGGAAAGGAAAGAAAACATGTGGTGCCCATTTGAGCCACCAGTGTTGATGTACTGGGTAGGCCTGAGGTGAATTGAACGCCAGAACTGATGCATGCTGTGCAACACAAGGAACACTTATTAAACATTTGTAAGATTTTTATAATAACTGGAAGAGTTCGTTTCCAAATTGGTTTTGACTCTATGTTCATAATCTATAGCCTTAGTTATTAATTTTTCCACAAAAATGTGGTTTATTTTCTTACGTGACTTAATATGTTATTGTCGATTAACAACAAAATTGTTAATTTGTTAGTTGTTATTTTAAGCCTAGTTATTAGTTAATAAAAATGTTAAGTGTTCAAATCTTTTAAAATCACCTATTTAGCAACCAGAAGAACTTAGAAATAGTGAGTGACCCTAAGAGGTGGGACTGGGAGAAAGAACAGGAGATTTCACTTTTCCTTTAATATCATTCTTAACTGATTGACTTTATTTTTACTCTGTGTGTGTATTATTTTTATGGTTTATAAAGGAGACAGGGAGTAATTTGAATCTCAAAGTGTAAGCATCCCTGATGACAGGGTGAGTGATTCCTTCCTTGCAGCTCCAAAATCTGAAAAACGGGGGCTTAGATTTCTTTGGGTTTATCTTGTTTGTGTTTCATTCAGCTCCTTGACCGTGTGTTTATATCTTTCAACAAATATGAAAAGTTTTCAGCCATTATTTCTTTAAAAAATTTTTTCTGTACCACTCTGTTTCTCCTGTTCTTCTCAGATTCTGATGACACAATCATTAGCTCTTCTGGAATTGTCCTACAGATCCCTGAAATTCTGTTCATTTTTCCAATCTTTTTTCTCTTTGATGTTCAGATTGGATAATTTTTATTTTTCTGTCTTCACTGACTTGTTTCTCTGCCATCTCTATTCTGCTACACACCCATCCAAGGAGTTTTAAAATCTTTGGTTATTTTTATTTTTCAGTTCTAAGATTTCCATTTTGTTCTTTATATGTTCTATTTATTTGTTTAAACGTTCTATCTTTCTGTTTGTTTCTAGATGGTTTGCTGTACTTGCTGAAGCATTTTTATAGTAGCTGCTTTAAAGACTTTGTCAGATAATTCCAACAGCTGTGTTGTCTCAGCATTGGCATCTGTTGATTGTCTTCCCATAAAATTTGAGATTTCCATGTTTCTTCATATGTCAAGTGATTTGGAATATACCCTGGACATTTTGAATATCATATTATAATACTTGAGTCTTTTAAAAATCCTATAAAGAATGTTGATATTTCTGTTTTAGCAGGAAATTGACCAGATTGGGCTTAGGCTGTGAGTTTCAACCAGCCTTCTGTGGCTTTAATGTTATTTTTATTTCCAGAGCCTTTCCAATGTCTTTTGGATCTTTCCCGGGTATGCACCACTCAGTGGTCTATCTGGGACTTGGGCAGTAGTTTATCCTGTAATAAATTCTCAAAGTCCGTGTGAGCTGTTTAGTACTTAACTCACACATGCAAAACAGGGGGAGGAGCCCAGAAGTTCATAAACAATGCTATTGGGTAGCTTTCCTGAACTCTTCCCTGTGATTGCCTCAATAATGTTTGGTTCACTGGGGCTTCCCTTTTTGGTCCTCTAACCAGAAGTCTGGGATGTTATTTACCCTGTTATGTCAGTCAATTCCCATGACTGCACCTGTATTCAGGACCAAGCAGTGAGTGAAGAGAGAGAAAGAAAAAGCAGCAGGAGTTTGCCCTATGCTCTTGGGGCCATCGCTCCTCTGACTGGAGAGGAAGGTTCCCATCTTTCAGAGTTTTAGCCTCCTACAGGTACAGGCCATCGTTGCTGTTGCTTTAGCTGCCACCCTCATCATAGGATTTCCTGGGGGCTGCAGTGAACGTGAACAGAAAAAAGAAAGAAAAAGCTGGGAGATTGCCCTTGCGCTGAGAATTAGGAGACTTTTTCTTGCTCCTCAAATCAGAATTAGAGGGCTTCTCCTAGAGCTTCTCTGTCTGCCCTGGTGTATACTTCCAGTCTTTTGTTTGTTTGTTTGGTTTTGGTTGTGCAGCGAGGCTTGTGGGATCTTAGTTCTCTGACCAGGGATCAAACCTGGGCCCTTGGCAGTGAAAGTGTAGAGTCCTAACCACTGGACCTTCAGGGAATTCCTATACTTCTAGTTTTCAAGCTGCACTGAGTCCAGGCTGGGAAGTACTGGAAGAAAAAAATGGTTAACTCACGGCTGGATTGGTAGTACCTCAAATTCTGGTCTGGTTCCTCAATCTACCTGCTACTACTTATTCTTCAGAGTTCTTAAATGGCTACTCTCTGCATTTTGTACGGGTTTTATAGTTGCATTCATTGGAATAAATAAAGTGCAGAGTGCTTACTCTGTCCTACCTGAGCCAGACCCAGTCCTGTTTGATTCTAGAAAGAGCTTTTTCCAGAGACAGAGAGGGAGAGTGATAAAGCAAGTGTAAAATGTTAACAGTTGGGGAATCTGAATGACTATAATGCGAAATCTTCATACCACTTTTGCAACTTTTTTGTAAGTTTGAAATTATTTTCAAAAAAAATGTTAAACTGGATAAATGTGGCTGGTATGGAAAGTCCTCATTAAAAATGGTAATAAAAAATAACAACAACAACAGAACCATTTCTTTTTATTTAAAACAATCAGTCTGGGGGTAAATATTGAGACAACTCCTCAAAGCTATTTCTTGCCTCCCTATCCCCCTTCCCAAGATGGTGTCTGGGAAGGTAAAGGCTTAAGATCCTCTTGGAACTAGAGGCAGGGGGTGCTGCCTTGGGTGTTCATGTGTAGTACCCATGGAGAGGTGGCCAGTCTGATGTTCCTCTGGGCATCTATGGCTAAAGATGTTTCTGGTTGTCTCTTGACCCCGAATGCAGTCCAATTTGAGCAGGGCTTGATGGGGAAAGCTAGTCTGTGTTCCATGCATTGTCATCTGGGGCAGCTTGAAGGCTGAGGCTGAAATCATCAGAAGGTTCACTCACTCATATGTCTGGTAGTTGATGTAGACTGTTGCTGGGATCTCAGCTTGGTCTCTTGGCCAGGGTCTTAGTCAGCTTGAGCTACCGTAACAAAATACCATAGACTGGGTGGCTTAAAAGACATTTATTTCTCATAGTTCTGGAGGCTGGGAGATCTAAGATCAAGGTGCTAGCCAATTCTGTTCTTGGTGAGGGCCCTCTTCCTGGCTTGCAGACAGCTGCCTTTCTGCTGTATCCTCACATGGTGGAGAGAGGAAGCTCTGGTGTCTCCTCCTTTTCTAATAAGGCATTAATCCTTTCGTGGGGGCTCCACCCTCATAACCTCATCTAAACCTAATTACCTCCCGGGGGCCCCCTCCAAACACCATCACATCAGGGGTTAGGGCTTCAACATATGAATTTCAGAGAGGACACGGATACTCAATCCATGACAGCCAGAATACCTATGTGTGGACTTTCTGTATGGTTGTTTGGCTTCCTCACAGCATGGTGGCTGGGTTCCCATAGGGAGTGTCCCAAGAGAACCAGGTGGAAGCTATATCACATTTTATGACCTAATCTTGGAACTCACATCACATTACTTACTCCATAGTTAACCCCCTTCCTCAGATTAAAGGAAAGGGAAATTAGACCCCACTTCTCAATGGGAGGAGTGTCAAAGTCACATCATTAAGAAGAATGGATGTGGATGGTGGATGTCGGATGGTGGATCTTGTTCTGGCCCTTTTGGGATGTACAATCTGCCACAAAGATCTCAATGATTATTCACATACTGAAATACCTCCAAAACAGTTACTACATAGCAGCAGGGCCCCAGCCCGACCAGATGTGTGGGAAACTTCAGGAAACATTGTATGCCTCACCTAAGATGTAGGGCTTTACTTCCTGGTGTGACTTTTCTCCGGTGCTTTTGATTTCCCCCTTATCCTAACTAACACTGCCCTCCCCAAGATTTGTGAGGAAGCCAGGACACACAGATGTCTACCCACCTGCCTCCCACCCTTAGTGACCCCCACGCTTCTCCCATAGTGGAATCTTTCTTCCCCTCTAGCAAGGCAACAGGTAGCTGACCTGATTGCAAGAAATGCATTGATAGGTGCTTTGCATATAGTGGTTTATACAATCCCCATCCCAATATCACTTTTACCAAAAGGAAAGCTGAGGCTTAGTGACATTGGGTAAGTTGCCTATAGGTAGCCTGAAAAGTGGCCTCCCAAAGAAATCAGGTCGTAATGCCTGGAAACTGTAAATGTTACCTTACGTGAAAACAGAACGTTTGCAGGTTAGGCTAATGTTCTTGAGATGGGGAGATTATCCTGGATTATCAGGATGGGCCCTAAATGTAATCACACGTATGTGAGAGGCAAGCAGAGGGAGACTTCACACACACACACACACACACACACACACACACACACACACGAAGGGGATGGGATCATGGAGCTGAGAGATTTGAAGATGCTGGCTTTGAAAACTGGAGTGATGCCATCACAAGCCAAGGATTAACAGCCAGAAGCTGGAAGAGCCAAAGAACAGTTTCTCCCCTAGAGCCTCCAGAAGAAGCATGGCCCTGTCGACACCTTGGTTTTACCCCAGTGATACTGATTTTGGACTTCTGGCCTCCAGAACTGAGAGAATAAATTCCTGTTGTTTCAAGCCACCAAGTCTGTGGCCATTTGCTACCACAGCCTCAGGAAACTAATACATCACATAAGGCCAGAAATGTGCCCAGGTCTGTCTGGCCCCAACAGCTCCGCTGCTTCCCGTGCACCGTGGAGCCACAGTGGAGAAAACAAATGCTCCCCTCCACCATGGTGGCACTAATGGAGGTAGAGTGGGTGTGGAGAACCCATTTGGGACCATTATTTGGCTTGGGGAGCATGGTGTGCTTCTAAAAAATTATTGTTAAGTAGATCGACTTTGCTACATGTGGTAGTCTGAAAAATGCTCAGGCTTCTGAATCACTGGGGATCCTAATGTGGGTCCCCAGGCTGGTGGGCAGGGACAACCCAGGATGAGGGATGTGCCACAGATGCTCCTCAGAGGGGACAGCCATGCTGACCTGAAAGTAATATGGTCAGACATGCTAATAGATTCCAAGTGTTAGGTTAGCATGGATGTAGCAGATGGGAGCACATCAAGCCCTGATGGATGGCAGTTGTTTATCGTTTACATAAGCAGCAGAAGCAAGATCAGCCGTGCTGTCAGCTCCCTGCCTCCCTTGTCCACAGGATGACTTTGAAATGAAAGGGGCCAGACGACGTGCACCAGGACCCACGGGGTTTTACAGCCTGAGCTGTACCCTGCGGGGAGGAGGGCGCGCGGAAGCCCCACCTCATCAGAACCAGGGTAGCCAAGACAGCAGAACGGGCCTCGTGGCAGCTCCTCACAAGACGGCCTGACTTCCCACGTTCCGGCAGATCTCGCGGGTTCCACCAAGGCTTAGGTCAGCTGTGGTTAAGCCTTTCCTCTGTGGTCTAGGTGGATGCGTGCAATGCTGTCGGGGCACCAGCACAGAGCATTTCCCTACAAATACGAGCCCTTCACAGGGAACAAGGATCCCTGTGAAAGTTTTCAGCGTGAAGTGGGAAGAGCTGTGGGCAGGCGGGGGGGAGTGCTGGGTTCTAGATCCAGCACTGCCAGTGACTTGACGTGTGACTTGGGTAAGTCCATCCCCCTCTGTGGGCTTCTGTAAAGAGAAGGGGTTTGTCTAGATGACCGCCAAGGCCCAGGAAGGCTGTAACGATCTGTGACTCTAGGACAGTTCCTGGCACATAGTAGAGGCTCAAATGTGAGTTGCTGAATGAAGTATAAGGTCGTGATCGGTGAGGGGATGGGGGAAATGGTATGCATTGAGGCCTCCCCTCTGTTGGTGGTGAGATGGGGGCAACAGAGGAAGAGGCAGAATGTGTTCACCCCTCTAAAAAGCCCAGTGGTGCCCGAACGCTCTTGGGAAGGGCTTAGGGACATTCCTCAGCCAGTGTGGGCTGCTGTCGATGACAGGAGAGCCGAAGTTTGGTCCACAGTTAATTTCCAAACTCTCTGTGAAAGACACAAGTTGCAGAAAGTGGACATCACTCTTGACAGTTCCTCGGAGACTGCCCTGTTGGAGGTGTCTGGCTCTCACTGAGTCCTCCAGGACCATTTTATCCTTCAGCCGCCTTTTCCTTGGATGAGCTCCAGACAAGTCTACTGTGTTTGTGTGAAAGGCAGACCCGGTCACCCCCAGTGCATAAATTCCCTCCCTCTAAGAGGTGAGGGATGGAACCTGCCTCTCTCCTGATGCCCATTTGGGGAATTCTCCACTGTCTTTATGAATTAGTATAGTAAAATGCACTGATCTTAAGTGTACAGATAGAGTTTTGAAAAATGTATGCACAGTTGTAGCCAACACCCCAAACAAGATATGGACCATTGCCATCTCCTTCGAAAGTTCCCTTATGGCCACTTTCCTGTCAACCACCCCACAAGAGGCAATCACCGCTCTGATTTTTATGCCTGCAGATTAGTTCTAGAACAGCACTATTCCATAGAGCTTTCTGCAATGATGGAAATGTTCTATAACTGATACACACACACACATACATTTACAGTACACACTGGCCACATATGGTTATTAGGCGCTTAAAATGTGGCAAGTGCAACTGAAGACTGAATCTTTTATTCTATTTAATTTTAATGAGTTTAAATGTATAGTGGATAACACTGTATTCTTTGTTTCAACATAACATCTTTGAGATTTGTTCATGTTGTCATGTACCTCAGGAGTAAGTTTAAAAATTTTTTTGAAATTTATTTATTTATTTGCGGTATGCGGGCCTCTCACTGTTGTGGCCTCTCCCGTTGCGGAGCACAGGCTCCGGACGCGCAGGCTCAGTGGCCATGGCTCACGGGCCCAGCCGCTCCGCGGCATGTGGGATCTGCCCGGACCGGGACACGAACCCGTGTCCCCTGCATCGGCAGGTGGACTCTCAACCACTGTGCCACCAGGGAAGCCCTGAAATTTATTTTTAATTGTGGTAAAATATACATAACATAAAATTTACCATTTTAACCAGTTTTAAGTGTACACTTCAGTGGCATTACGTACGTTCACATTGTTGTGCAACCATTATCCACATCCACCTCCAGAACTTTTTTGTAAAACTGAAACTCTGCACCCATTAAACAAAACTCCCTGTTCTCCCCTCTCCCCAGTCCCTGGCAACCACCATTCTATTTTCTGTTGTTCAGCAAGTTTTTTTTCCTGCTGAGTTAGCCTTTTACTGCTGAGTAGTATCTCTCCCTCCCTCTCCTTCTCCCTCTTCCTCTCTCTCTCTCTCTGCTTTGTGTATGAGTTCAATCCCTGACAGTTAAACGTGCGCGTGATACAATTCAACCACAGCCCTTGGGTTTTGCACGTTCTCTGTGATTAGAGGAGGCTTGTGGTGGCAGAGCCATGGCTCCTATTCCTCTGACTCCCACACTCTGGGTGCCCTGCTGGGTAGCTTGTACTGATACGATGTCTGCTCTTCGTGAGCTCCTGATGAGGAACTTGGGTAAGGGCACCCACACTGGCTGAATTCCCATGGGGTGTCCAAATCGCACGCACGTCCTCTCCATCATGTCAGCAAGTTCTCCGATAGCCCAGGGTCTTCTTAACCCAGCTCGTCAGTAAAGAACCGGGCCTAGAACTCAGACTGGGGTGTGCTCTCCTGGCCGGCTGTGAGCTTCCCGGGGCACTGGGGAGGGTGCTGAGCATGTCGGGGTGTCAGGGGAAGAACGCAGGGTTTGGGCAGGACTCCGCATTGCTTCTGTGCTCCTGTGTGACACTGGGCAGGTGACCTTATTCTGAGTGCCAGTTTCCTTCTCTGTGACAGGAGAACAGTAGGCACTCTCATGCATCGTTTGTGGGGACATATATATTAGAATGGCCTTGCAAGAAAGCAGTTCGGCCACACAAATCAATAGCCTTAAATATGTGCTTACAGGACTTGTGGTCGGACAAGTTGACATTGACCCATTTCTCCCTGCTCCTGCCTGTTGAGGAAGACCATAAAGCAAGGGGCAACCAGAGGAGCAACTCTGACAGGTAGTAGAGGAAGGTGAACCGGTTTGGAACCCCAGCACTGGAGGAACAACACAGAGGCAGGGCACCTTATGTCCCCCTACCCAACAGAGGAAGGCGACCTGGACCTATCATTTCCCGACCCCCAACCTAGCAACAGAAGGCAGCCCAACAGAAGGCAGCCCAGGTAGGCAGCCCTGGATGAAAGGGGAGCCCCTCTGCCAACATCAGGTGATCCCAACACCACTGGCAAGGGGGGTTGATGGGGAGTCCCACTAACAATAAGCACGCAGGAGAAGCACCCCCCTTCCCCACAGGGAGACATGGGGTGAGCAGGTGGGGCAGGCAGGAGGGATCCTGCCATAGCAAGCAACTACAGCAGGTCTGACACTTCCCTCCCCAGCAAGAGACACACAGCGGCCAGGCCCAAGGAAACCCCTTCCACCCTCTTGGCAGCATAAGCTGAGGCCACTGGGAAACCCAGGAGCACCAGATAAACCAAGCAGAATAAAATAATACCACCAGAGGCTCTGAAAATGAAACTGAACCACAGCCTGCAAAAGTAGTCCAGGACCTGCACGTTCAGCCTAAACAGGGGGATTGGCTGCTAAAATAAAGACTATAACTAGGACCCAGAGTTTCCGAACATACTAGACAAGCAACTGACTCCAACACTGAGTTGAATCCGATGTTAGAATTATCTGACAAGGACTTTAAAGCAGCCATCATAAAAATGTTTCAGTAATCAATGACAGAAACAAGGGGGGGAGAATAGAAAAAATCTCAGCAAGGTAATAGACCTTATAAAAAAGAGGCTTCAGTAGAAACTCATGTTTAATTTAATAGAGATACAGATGGTTACCGATAGAAACATTCATAGGTATGTGTATATTATGGGTTAGTATGCATGCATGTACTTCTTTGCTCTGTTAGCTGAGATGGCCTAAAAGACAGACACCCAAAGAGCAAAGAGCATACCTAACACCCGGATCTTGGTTTCTAATACCATTCTCCAATAAAAGAAATTGGGGCTCCTTGGATAGATAGTTGATTCTCGAATGAGGGTAGAAATATACAGGATGAGGCTGGAGCATCTTGTAGTGATAGAAAGTTGAAAAGTGCTCAGGCACCCCCCACCCCCCGGAGAATCTAGCAAAGGAGGCTGGGAGGGGCCAGGTGCGTGAAAGTGGGGTATCCTAGAAGCCCCAAGGGGCCAGTGGGCCCTATGTGGAGGCTCCCAGGAGGACAAAGGCTCAGAGCAGTGGCCACTGGACTTGGCAGTAGAGGTGTTGATGAATGTGACAGAGCAGAAAGGTGGGACAAAATGACCATCACACCTGGGCTGCACCGTCTTCACCAGGGCCAAGTGGCTCTGGCCAGGCTGGTCTCCAGTCTGCCACCCTACTGGGGCTCAACCAGGTTCAGGGGTGGATGAAGCCTCATTTAATACTTTGGTGACAAGTCTCCTCTGTCTGGATGTCACCACAGCCTCATGCTCACAGTCCCCAGGGCAGGAGAGGCATCTGGGGGCGCCATCAGGAACGCATGGCCTCCTCTAAGCAACAAGAGGAAGGAGCGAGAGGCACACTTGGGCCTGGGTGCTCAGTCCCACCTCCGCACCTCTGTTTGTACATGACTCTCGCCTGGAGGGTCTTTTCTCCCCATCTCCTGCCTCTTCAAATCCCACCGCCTCTTTGAGTCCTGGCTCAAGGCCTGCTTTCTCTCGAATGCCTTCTCTGCCCCCACTGATCTCTCCATCTGCCCTGAAAAACTTCTGTGACACAGGGTCATCTCCTAGGTGTCCTTCCCGACTTCCTAACTCAGCTGCCACCTCGTTGACGGAGGAAATAGTGACTACTTCTTCTGCCTCCCTACAGAGCCTAGTGATGCTAACAAAAACCACAATAATAATTGCTAACAATTATTGAACAGTTCCTATTATATTAACTCATTTCATCCCAGCAACATCTCTCAAAGGCGGGCTCTATGATTCGTCCCACTTTACAGGCGAGAGGACTGAGGCTCAGAAAAGTTAAGAAGCTGCCCAAGCCACACAGCTCATACATGGAGCCAAGAAATAGGCCAGCTGTTAGGAACCAATGGGAAAAGGTGTACGGTGCACTTAGAACTGTGCCTGGGGTATAGAAAGTGCTCAGCCATCCAGAGAGCATTTACTGAGCGCCTACCATGTGCCAGGCGCTGTGCTGGGTGCTGTGGATTCAGCTGTGAGCAGAGCAAAGTCCCTGCTCTCCTGGTGCTCATAAGCTGTTCCTGCCTAAGCCCTCCCACTGCTGTTCCCTGGACCTGGAACATTCTTCCTCCAGGTACCTGCATGACTCGCCCCCTTGCCTCCTTCAGCCCTCTGCTCAAATGTCACCTTATCAGTGAGGCTTCCCCCTGAGCTCACCACTTAAAAGTGCAACTTGATCTCCCCTTCCCTGCTTCCCCACAGCACACACTTCGGGTCCCTCCTGTGCTCTGCTTACCACTCACCTATGTGTAATGTCTGTTTCCCCCACAGACCTCAGTTCTGCGCGGGTGGAGCTTGTGTCTGTCTTTTCCCTGCTGCAGCCCCAGTGCACAGAACTGTGCCCGGCACACAGTAGGGCCTCAATAAATATATGCTGAATGGATGATTAATGTGGCAGGTGGAGGAAATTGTTATGAAGCAAAACGAAGCTGGTTGAAGTTGGGGGTCGAGGAGGCCACTTCCAGGAGGTGACGTTTGAAGAGACCTGAATACAGTGTGTGTGTGTGTGTGTGTGTGTGTGTGTGTGTGTGTGTATGTGTCTATGTGGAGAACAGGCCATGTAAAGATCTGGGCGGAGTGTGTTCCAGGCAGAGAGAAAAGCATGTGCAAAGGTGGGAGGGTGCTGGGTGCATCTGAGGAACAGCAGGGAGGCCCAGCGTGGGGGGCAGGGCTGGGGGGACCCTCAGTCCCCCTCGCTGTGCCCCAGTTTCGTCATCTGCAAAACTGAGGAGACAATGGTACACCCTTCATAAGGTTGTTGTCAGGATTTAATTTCTCAATCTGCTGTGGAAAATTTTCATTTAAGCACTCAGAAGAGTGTTTGGCAGGAAGTAAGCACTCAGTGAATATTAGCTGTCATTATAGAAAAATGTCGGGGAGTATCTACATTAAATGACACATTGCCCCTATCTTGGATGGTGATAGTGGATTATGGAGGCCAGTAACTTTATCTGTGTTTTTTTTTTATGTTTCAAATGATTAGGTATACCCAGAAAAAATAGCTATTAATATATTTCCTTAAAAAAAGCGTCCTTGTGCAGTGGAGGCATTCTCAGATAGCTTAGGTTTGGAAGAAATAGGGATGATGGTTGTGGAAATGGAGGGTGGAGGAGGGGGAGATGGAGGAAGGAGGGGGAGGGGGAGATGGTGGAGGAGGGGGAGGTACAGATAATTGTGGGGATGGTGGTAAAGGTGATGGCTGCCGAGGGAGGAGTGGTGGAAGACGGTGGTGCAGGCAGTGGTGCATGTGGCTTGGAGCGCTTCGTCTTGTGACCACTTGGAAATAGATACCTTGTAGTGGGATCCTCCGACCTCTCTAAGGAGGGGGCATATTTCACTTTCCATCGAGAGACTACATTGAGTTTCTTTGTGAAACATCAGTTTCCTGTGTCCACCCCCTTGATTGTGGTACAGATGGGCCCCGGTGGCCCACACCAGAACCACCTGGCAATGGCCCGCTGTTACTATAACTCAGCCCGCCCTTGACCTAACTTCTCCTAAAGCAAAGGGCTGTGGCCCCGGAGGACATCTATTCCACCCCTTCTCATTCACTGACCTTCCTGAGGCCCAGCTCCAGAGCCCTGACCACTGAGAAAGGCAGGATCTGTCCCCACTCTGCCCCCAACCAGCTAGACCTGCCAGGTTCCATAAAGCCACCAGGGCTCCAGTGACAAATCTCAGAGGCACAAGGCTGTGTTTCTCTCGACCAGATAGGCTCCCAGTGAGTAGAATTCCTCCTGGATTGAGCTCCAGGTTGGGCTTTGTGAAATGAAAGATTCCAGATCTTTCTTGTGAATCCAGACCCCTCCAGCCACTTCTCTGCATGACGTTTTTCCTGCACATCTCGCAGGCAAGGCCTGTGTCTCCCACCAGCTTCTCCATGTCTCTGGTGGCACCACCACAAGCAGCGGCCAGAAGCGGGGCGCCCTCCTGGCTTCTCATGCCCCCTTCACCAACTGAGAAAATCCTACTCCCTCCCCACCCCTCAAATCACCCACTTCTCCCCACCCCACTGCCAGCTCCGCAGGCCAGGTTCCATCACTCTCTCATCTCCCACCCTGCCGATTGCAAACCCCTCCATGCTTTTCTCTTTTTCATTTTAAAGTCATTTACTCATGTGTAACATACATATAGACAATTGCAAAATGAAAAGTGTGCATCTTGATGAATTTTCACAAACTGAATACACTTGAGAAACCATCACCCAAACAAGAAATAGCATATGACCAGCCTCTAAGTAAGAAGTCCCCTTGGGCCCTTTCCTTGGCTCCTTTTCTTTTCCCAAGGGTACCCTCTATCCTGACTTCCAACACCACAGATTAGTTTTATATAAATGCAATCATGGGGTATTTGCTCTTTTGTGTCTGGATTATTTTGATTAACTTTATGTTTGTGAAATTCATCAGTTATTTGCAGGTAGCAGTCATCGGTTCCCTTGCACTGTTCAGAGTATTCCACTGTGTAAACATACCACGTTTATTTATATATTCTACCATTAATGGAAACTTTGGCTGTTTCTGTAAAAAAAATTAATAAACAGAAACCGCAATTAAACAGAGTGGGGAGACCAGTAGGGGGAGCTCTCACACCCTGCAATGACAGCAGAGCCCAACAGGAAGAAGAAGGACTCCTCTTCTCTCCTGGCAAGGACTCAGCCAATGAAAAGCCATTGACTCTTTGTTTACTACAGCCCTCCAACTTCCTTTTCCCCTCTATAAAAGCGATCTCCTTTCCTTGCAGTGCAGGGACTTGCACGTGGCTCACCATGGTTGCAGACCCTGAGTTGCAATTCTCTGCTGATCCTGAATAAATCTATCTTTGCTGGAGAAATATCTGGCAGTCTATTTGTTTCATGTCAACATTTCCAGTTTGGGGCTATTGAAATGCCTTTTTTACACAAATGTGCTCATTTCTCTTGGGTACACACCTAGGAGAATTTGTTTTCCAAGGTGATCCTAACAATTTACACTCTCATCCACAGTGTATGTGTTACCAATCCATTCCCTTCCCCCAGCCAGCATGATCTTTAATAGACAATAAAAGTGCACAGTTCAAAATTCTAAAGTTTAAAAAAAAAAAAAAAAAAAAACAGTGTAACATAAGTCCTCCTACTCGGTCCCTGAGCCACACAGGTGACTCCTCTCCCCACAATCACCATTTGGTGTGTCTTTCCAGCGTGTGTGTGGTGTCTATACAGATACAAGCAAATACATATTTGTATCGATTTTATTTTATATGGATGGAAGTGAAGGAAAGCAGAATATGTCATCCCAAAATGTGCCTCTTTGACATAAAAATTATTTTAAACTGAAGACAATTAAGGAGCAGCAAACCCAGAAGAAGCTTCCCCCATTTTTCCCCCTAAAGGCATGATATTCTCCTTTTATTAGAGACAGACTTTTCAGCCCAGAGGTGACACCAGAGGAATCTGCGAACAAACCTTCTTCCATTTGTTCCCTCCCATTTATTTACTTTCCCACAATCTGCCATCTTTGGAAGACTAAAACTGCTTTCCTCTGTCCTGTCATTTCTCTACAAACTTACTGTTCTTTGTTGAAGATCCTGGAATTCTAAGCTGCCATTTTGAATTATAGTAAGTTCCCTACATACGAACCTTCAGGTTTCGAACTTTCAAAGATGCAAATGTGCGTTCACATGTCTGGCATACATTGTCATGTGTGTGCATCCTCTACAAGTGGTTGTACTTTTGTGTACTTTACTGTACAGTACTGTATAGAGTATAGTAGTACAGTATCTTTTTTCTTTTTTTGGCTGTGCTGGGTCTTCGTTTCGGTACACAGGTTCTTCATTGCAGTGTGCGGGCTTCTCTAATTGCGGTGCGCAGGCTCCAGGGTGCGCAGGCTCCAGAGTGCGCAGGCTCGGTAGTTGCGGCGCGCAGGCTTAGTTGCCCCGTGGCTTGTGGGATCTTAGTTCCCCTACCAGGGCTCGAACCTGTGTCCCCTGCATTGGAAGGTGGATTCTTAACCACTGGACCACCAGGGAAGTCCCTGTACAGTATCTTTATTTCAAGTCCAAGATGTCTGGAAGCAAGCATAAAACCAGCAGTGATGTAGCTGGTACTAATAAGAAGAACCAAGCTATAACGATGGAAACAAAAGTGAAAATAATTGAGAGAATGGAGCGAGGCGAAAAGATGGTAGTCATCGCTTGTTCTTGTAACATGAATCGTTCAACCATTGCCAGGATTCTAAAGAACAAGGACAAGATCATGGAACATGTGAAGTCTGCTGTGCCAATGATGTCAACAAAAATATTGAAGAAGCGTAGAAAAGTGATGGAGAAGGTGGAGAAACTTCTCAGTCTGTGGATGCAGGATCAGCACCAGTGTCAAGTCCCACGCAGCTTAATGCTGATTCAAGAGAAAGCTAAAAGCCCTTATGAAGACTTGAAGAAGAAACACAGTGAAGAAATCAGAGGGTGCATCTTTTACTGTCAGCCATGGCTGGGTTCATCAGTTCAAGCCTAGAGCCAACCTTCAAAACATAAAACTAAGTGGCGAGGCAGAGAGCACAGATACGGTAGCTGCCAGGGAATTTCCTGAAATGCTTTGAGAAATTATTGATGGAGGCGTGGTTTTACCTGAGTAGGTTTTTAATGTGCATGAGACAGGACTGTACGGGAAGAGGATGTCAGACTGAAGTTACATCAGTAAGGAGGAAAAGTTGATGCCAGGTTATAAAGCAGCAAAGGATAGGCTAACTCTGTTGTTTGGTGGCAATGCTTCTGGTGATATGAAGCTGAAGTCTCTCTTAGTTTATCATTCAGAGAACCCAAGAGCCCTTAAAGACATACCCAAGGGCTCTCTTCCTGTTGGGTGGAAGAGTAACTTCAATGCATGGGTTACACAGGCCATTTTCCAGGACTGGTTTCTCCACCACTTTATCCCAGAGGTAGAGAAATATTGCTTGGAGAAGGACGTCCCATTCAACATTCTTTTGCTGCTCGACAGTGCTCCAGGCCACCCCCCATTCATGGACGACTTTCATCCCAATGTCAAAGTCAAATACTATGTCGCTTATCCAACCTACGGACAAGGGAGTTATAGCGACTTTCAAGACATTATTTACATCACACTTTTCGTCAGGCTGTAAAGGCGAGTGACAATTCAGGAACAACATTTTGACAATTTTGGAAAGACTATAACATCTACAAGGCCATAAAAACATTGACTTTTCTTGGCATGTGTTTATGGCCATCACCATGAATGGGGTTTGGAAGAACCTTTGCCCACAGTTTGTTCATGATTTTTGTGGATTTGAGAAGGTGGATGAGGAGTCCAAAGAGGTCTTCATCCACTTAGTGACCCTCAGCGAGAAGCTGGAGCTAGATCTGCAGGAGGACGACTTCACTGAACTCCTTGCTGTGCAACACGAGGGGCTTACTAATGAAGACTTGATGGAATTGGAGGCCCAGAGAAAGGACCAAGAGAGACAAGAGGGAGAAGAAGTAACTGAAGAACCGAAGAGATTCATGAGGTGGGAAATGGCAAGGGGATTTTCTTTATCTGAGGAGACACTGTTAGTTTTTGAGGCATAGGACCCGAATGTAGAACGGTACACGAAGCGGTTCAGAATGCAATCCAGTGCTACCATGTCATCTATGATGAGAAAAAAAGAGCTAGTACCCAGACATCACTGGATCGTTTTTTTCAAGAGGTTAGATAGAATTGAATACAGCAAGGAACCAGAACCTGTGCCATCAGCGTCACGTGTGAGTGAAATTGCAGCTTGCCCTCCGTCTCTTATTGCTGACGATCCTTCAGCTCTACCATCTCCCACCTCCTCTCCCTCCTCCAGTCAGTGACTCTTCTTGCCTGTTCACTAGATGCCAGCCCCTGTATGTATGCCAGCTGTTGTACTGTACTACTGTACTTTTAAGGTACTGTACTGTAAGATTAAAAATGTTCTCTTTATTTTTTGTGTTTGTTTTTATGTATTATTTGTGTGACAAGTATTATAAACCTATTAAAGTACTATACAGCCAATTGTGTTAGTTGGGTAACTAAGCTAACCTGTTGGACTTAACGAACAAAGTGGACTTACCAATGTGCTCTCGGAACAGAACTCGTTCATATGTAGGATGAGCTACTGTACTATTTGTTAGGTTTCTTCTGTGTGATGTGCACTGCACGCATTAATAAACTGTTTTTCTCTTGTTAATCTATCTGTTAGAGTCCTAGCTAAAAACCTAAGACGGGTAGAGGTAAAGTTTTGCCTCCCCTGCAGAAGCAAACTACACGTTCCAAGGAAGGGTGGGAAATGGTCCAGCAGACATTCTGGAATCAGGTCCTCATGTTCACATCCTGCCTCCTCCACCTACTGGCTGCATGACCTTGGGCAAGTAATCTACACTCCATGTTTCTCTTTCTTCTCTCCCTAATGGGGTTGGTGTGAAGATCATGGGTTAAAACTTGTGAAGTGCTGAGAACAGTGTCTGGAACACGGTAAGCCCTATTCTTGGAAATGACTTATAAGGTGTCTTGGAGAACATTCCTTTTCATGCACGAGCACTCTTTCTTTATAAATGGCTGCATTGTATTCACTGTGTGAATGCGCCATAATTTACTTAACCATCTGGTTAAATCCATTTAGAATCTTATATTACAAAGACTGATTCAAAGCTATTCATTCATTCATGTGTGCGTACCTCACTTGGCTCCCAGAATGCACTACACACTCTGGGGCTTCCTGGCCTTTGCACCTTCTGCTCCCTCCTCCTGAAACATTCTTCACCAGCTCTCTGATCACTTGGCTGAATCCTGCACCATGTCCAGCTGTCAGCACCAAAGTCCTCTCCTTGGGGAAGGCTCTCTGGCTCCCTGACAGGCCATGTCTACCTGTGACAAGCTCCCGGGGTCTGTCTTGCTCCTCACCTTCCTCAGTGTCCTTTAATGACTATCCCTCTCCCCTGCAGACTGCACATGGGGTGAAACCTTCAAGGAACCCCGGCGGTGCTTACCAACCCTTGTTGACTGATGGCTACTGTGGGCTATATTTCTCACTTGTTTTAATCTCCTAAATCTGCAAGAAACCTAGATTTCAGAAAATGTGTTTCCTTGGGCTCAAGATCTCAGCTGCGCTTAGCAAGCTGAGGTCTGAGGTCACGGCTTATCTGCTTTCTGCCCTGATGCAGGTAACAACTAACACTTAACGAGTGTGTGCCTATACACGTTATTTGATTTAATTCTCACAGTAACCCTCTGAGGCAGATATAATCATTATCTTCCTTTAGAAATGAGGACATTAAAGCTCTGATAGAGGATACGGCCAGTAAGGGGTGTGGCAAGATTCAGATCCAAGTCCAGCTCAGGGCACTGGGCACTTTATCTCTTGATCACTTCTACCTGTGCCCTTGGGGCTTCAGGAATTTGGTTTAGATAATTGTCTGGCCTTTGCAATAACTCTCACCCCCCAACATTCCCCCCCTGCCCCTGCCAACTTTAGATCTCTGTCATCTGGCTGGTGAGCTGAGAGTGTTCAGATGGCCAAAGTCTCTCTTGAATTCTGGCCACAACTGGGGATTTGGGGACCTGTCTGGTCTGCCTGGAAGGAAAGCCATCCCATCTCCATGGGGTCACGTGGTCCCCCCCGCTAAGAGCCTTTGGTGTCTCTGCTGATTGGGGCCTTGCCCTCCAAGTTCCTGTTTGAAAATCATCCAGAAAAGGACAAACCCCTGGGCCGGGGAGAGAGGTTGCAAGCTGAACTGCCATCTTATCAGTCTGAAATCTTTGGATACACCCCATCGCTTTCAGGGAGTTGAGGTGTCCCAAATCTGCCCTGGAGGCTGAGTGGTGTTGTCAAAACTAACAGTACTGGCTGATCCGGGGACACAGGCGCTCACAGGTTTGGGAAACAGTGTTACTAGCATACAGTAATTGTTACTAACAATACAATAATTCTGCTGAGAGCCCATTTTACAGATGGGAAAACTGCAGAGCAGAGAGAAGGAGTTGAGTTGAGGAGGAAGGGCTTGACCCCAGGGCTCTGGAGTCCATTCTTGGTTTCCTTAGTCTTCTCTCATCCCACAAGTCCAGAGGGGAACTTAGTGTTGTCCCTCAATAGGGACAAGATGCGGCCCCTGGCACTGGCTCCAGGGACTTGTCCAACGTCATACCTGGTAAAAGATGGAACCTAAGTTCAGAGCCAGATCTGCCTGCCCCACGCCTTCACAAATCCTTTGGGTTTGTCTCTTGAGGAAGGAAAACTCTTTTCCTCCTTGTTAATGAACATCCTTCACAGCCCAGCTCAAGGGTGCCCTCCTCCCAGAAGTCCTCCTTGATTTCCTGCTGTCCTTCTCCCCACGTGTCCCAGTCATTCCTCCTACCGCTGTCCTTGGGACTGTCTTTTTCACAGCCGTAGAACTTGGTGGTCAAGGGCTGTGGCTTTGGAGTCAGGCAGCTGGGGATTCAAAGTCTTGGTTCTGACTTTTACTTGGTGTGTGACTTCAGGCAAATCCCTTCACTGCACTAGGCCTCAGTATTTTCCTCCACAAAATGGGCTACCACGGTACCTTTGGGTGTTGTCAAACTACATGAAGTAAGGTATATACAAGGTCTGGCACAAAGTTAGTGCTCAAATTATGGTGGCTGCTATTATCATCAGTAGAAGCTAAAGAACTGGTCCCGGCATTGAGGATCTCAGGTGCTCACTGTGGAGGTAATTGGCCCTTAATAACCTTCCTAGTCCAGCCCAGGCAGGGTGGGGAAAGTGCTAGGGGGCATTCCCTTACACCCTGGGCCCCCTCCCCCCCCACACCTGTTTTTTGTTCTGCCTAAGTGTCTTTTCTGGAAGAACCTGAAGCTATAGCACCCTTTAGAATGATGCCCCCCTGTGGCTGAATGGGAACCTGCTTTGGGAGGAAGGGAGTAGATGGCGAGGTCTTATCTCCGTTTCACAGGTTCATCCAACAAGTTATTTGTTGAGGAACTACTATGTGTCAGGCACTGTGCCAGGTACTCAGGGTACATGGGTGAAGCATAAAAAAAACCCTGCTTGGGCTTCCCTGGTGGCGCAGTGGTTGAGAGTCCACCTGCCGATGCAGAGGACATGGGTTCGTGCCCCGGTCCGGGAAGATCCCACATGCCGCGGAGCAGCTGGGCCCGTGAGCCATGGCCGCTGAGCCTGTGCGTCCGGAGCCTGTGCTCCCCAACGGGAGAGGCCACAACAGTGAGAGGCCCACGTAACGCAAAAAAAAAAAAAAAAAAAAAAAACCCTGCTTCATGGAGCTTATAATCTAGTGGAGGGACAAAGGAATCAGAGTGTATAATGCATCAGCTGGAGATTAGGATAAGACAGAGAATAAAACAGGACAGAGGGATTAAGTGATGGGCAAGGGACAGGTCCTGCAGGGCTCTTCAGGCTTTAGAAGAAGTTTCTAGGGCTACTGAGGAGCTCCTGAGGGCTTTAAAAGGAAGAGAGTAATGATGTGGTGACTGTGTGTGAAAAGACTGTCAGGGGCAAGGGCAAGATCAGGGGGACCAACAAGGAAGTCACTGCAGTTGTTGACGTGAGAGATGGACGATGGGCCAGGGAGATAGTAGGGAGGGATGATAAGTGTCTGGGTTTGGGATGCATTTGCAGCAGAACCTGGAGGACTTACTGAGGGACTGGACATGGGGTGAGGCATGAGACTACTGAGAGAGAGAGAGAGAGAGAGAGAGAGAGAGAGAGAGAGAGAGGGAGAGAGAGAGAGGGAGGGAGAGAGAGAGAGAGAGGGAGAGAGAGAGAGGGAGGGAGAGAGAGAGAGAGAGGGAGGGAGGGAGGGAGGGAGGGAGAGAGGGAGGGAGAGAGAGAGAGGGAGGGAGGGAGAGAGAGAGAGAGAGGGAGGGAGGGAGGGAGGGAGGGAGAGAGGGAGGGAGAGAGAGAGAGGGAGGGAGGGAGAGAGAGAGAGAGAGGGAGGGAGGGAGGGAGGGAGGGAGAGAGGGAGGGAGAGAGAGAGAGGGAGGGAGGGAGGGAGGGAGGGAGGGAGGGAGAGAAAGAGGGAGAGAGAGAGAGAGAGTGAGAGAGAGAGAGAGAGAGAGATGCAGGCGCATGGCACAGGAGCTTGCTCAGACCGGGAACCAGGCTGGACACTAGAAGTCAACAATGTTTGCTGCTCCACTTCCCTGGCCTGGCCTGAGAAGGCAGAGGATGTTGAAGGGGGGAGGGGAGGACACAGTCATAGCCCTTGACAAGGGAGCAAAGCCCATTTTAACGAAGGAAGACCGCCTTACTTGGCCCTGGGAGGGAGAAGTCCTGACACCAGTTTCCCCCTAAAATGCAGTTTGGATAGAGGGAGCAGCAGGGAACCCACATTTCTGCACCAATTTATTCCCCCAATGAACTCAAAGTCAGCTTTAAGGAGTTCCTGGCAGGGATGGGCACACTTTATACTGTTGGTGGTCATGGGAAGGGGCCCTGTGGCTCGGGAGGGCACTTTCTCAATGCCATCCAAAGCAATCTCTTGAGGAAGCAACCAGACGTGTCCCAAACTGTACCTACAGGGTTTTGTTTAGCATGGTGTGGTTTACGAGACCAAACAGGAACACACATGTTGCACAGTAGAGACTAGTTTAAAATGTACTCATTAGGGCATCATCATGACAACTAACTTGCATTTTTCACTCAGTGACGAATTTTAGGTATCTTTCCATTAGGACATGTCCTAATGGACTTCCTTGTTGGTGCCCCTGCTCTTGCCCTTGACCCTGACAGTCTGTCCCTGTATGTTGCACTATATCCTTGGCCCAGCCTATTTAATACCAGGAGGATCCCACTCACCAGCCAATTTTTGGGATGATCCAAAATGCCTCAACTGAGAACTGCCCTGAATTCAGAAACCCCAGAACCAGTGGCTGTTGAGTATCTCTCCCCCCTTTTTTTTAAACCTATGAAAGCCTATCTGGATGGCTGAACCTTTCCATCTGGGCCACCAGCACAAAAAACTAGGGCTGAAAACACCCTTACTTAGCCTTGAACCAGACTAGTGTGGTCCCTGGTTCTGTGGCTGGCAGTCCTTCTGACCTAGGGCCAGTTACCTGGCTGGTCTGTACCATAGTGGCTGCAACGATTACATCAGCTGCCTCACTCACTTCCCAGGGCTGGGTGGGAAGCCAGAGGCCTTTGTAAATTCTACATGATGCAGGTTTTAAGCGTGTTTTTACGCTTTGTTCTGGTTCTAATAATAAACATAGCAGAAACCCTGAAGAGGGGTGGGGAGTGTCGAGTGTATTTATGTATACAGGGCTGGGGTTGGAGTGCACGTATATGTGGCATGATGGTTAAGAGCAGGAGCCTTGGGGGGCAGATAGGCCTTACCACTTACCAGCTGTGTGACCTGGGCTTCAGGGTTTGGCACTGTACAATGGAACCATTGTGAGGCACTGAAGTACTTACAATGGTTGCTGTCATTACACAACTTCTTCAAAGCAACCCATTAGAAAGTACAAAACGCCGTTGTCCTCATTCTGGTTTTTAATGGTCAAGGTGACAATAATCTAGTTTCTCCAGACCAGCATTTAGTTTCATATTTACCTCCAACTGTGGCAGATGCTGCAGCCCCAGCAGCCCCCTGTCACTTTGGGATCAGAAGCACCAAGCCAAGTCCCTTTCTCAGGTTGGATCCCCAAGGCCTCCCTGACTCTGGGTAGAAGTAGTGTTGGCTCTTGGCTCATTGCAGGGGGTAAAACAGAAAAGAGAAAGTGATTGGTGATGACTGCTTGGAAAGAGTACTGAGGCACGTTATGATTCAAAGCCAGAAAATTCTGAGTCAGCGTTGATTCTAAGTCTGTGACTCACTTAATAGGGGGTGGAAAGGCTTCCATGCAAGACCCCAGTGATCCTCCTCTCTCAACCTTGCACACTTATAGGGGGAAGGTCTTGCCCTGGCTGGGACTACTGCCCACGTTGGTGCAAGTCAGAACTCAGCGGGCAGAGAAGAGCAGGGTGAAGCCTGCACACCAAAGCCATCTTTGTTACTCACCCTAACTTCAGTCAGCAGAAGCCTTCTGCAAATGCTACCACAGTACAAGGAGCTCGTAGCACAGGGAACCCACCCCTTCTTCAGTATGTGATTTGCCATGCGTCATCAGTGCTCAGTGGTATTATAATTGTTTCTCTTTCAGACCAAGATACCCTGACTCTGAATTCATCTGGGTTGGCACAAGCTGTTTCCCAGTAAAAAGATACCCTGTCTACCTCCTAGGTACAGATTTCTGCATGTGGAGTAAATAAAGCAATGACAGAGCAGCCTGGATGATGAGGGAGGAAAGCGCTGAAGCAGGAGGTGTAGCTAGAATCTCAGCTGGCCAAGGCCTGGAGAGTGTAAACCTCCCAGGGTTTGAGTGAAAGGAGCACAGAGGCTGTGTGCCTCTGGATCTGACCTCATGCTTCAGGGTACTCTTGTTGCTGCTCAGTTTTAGCCAGGCAAGAGATCTGTTCTTGTGGAAGTGAGTGGCTGCAAAAGCCTTTTTCTGTAAGTCCCCCCACTCCCTTCCCTACACAGGCGAAATCCTCCACTAGTCATCCTGGGGGCAGTGGGGGGACACACTAGTGGGTGGGTGTTGTGTGCCACATGCAATTTTTGCGCAGAGGGGATGGAAAACTCCTCCCCACACACCTTAGACATAAACATGATTTTAAGATAATCAAAGCCTGCCTCAGTGGGAGAGGTTCTGTATAACATGCTGGTGATATTCCTTCCATTTTTTTGGTTGTTTTTATTTTTTTCTTTAAAGTCCATTGATCGTCACAAAAACCCAGGAAATGCAACTAAGGAGAAAACAAATGTCCAACTGAGATCTAAGAACGCAGAGCTATGGAGGAGACGTGGCACTGGACTGCAGGGTGTGCGGGAGGGGGTGGAGGGGTGGTCTCCACGGGGCAGCTGGCCGTCGGGGACACAGGAAGGAGATGAGGCTGCTGGCTGGGCCAGGCAGTTATGTTAACCGCTGCACGATGACGGCATTGAGCAGGTTGGCTTCCTTCAGGGTCTGGCTCTCGTCAGCCAGCTCTTTGTTTGGGAAGGTGGTCATGAGGACAAAGCTGGTGGCAGCCATGGCCGGCCGGGCGTCCACGATGAAGAGTCGGATGTCGCTGATCCTGGTGGAGTGGGGGGAGTGGGGAGGTGGGTGAGCAGTGTTCTTCTCTGCCGCCCCCACCCCCCGCTTCAGGAAGCTGTATCATATCCCCAGGTCCCCTCCCCTGCCCAATCCTTCTCCACAGAGTGTCCAAAGCTCTCATTTGGAACCACATGAGCTCATGTCACTCCTTTGTCTAAAACCCTTCAGAGCTGCTCCCCCTTTCCCTGGTATAAACAGCAATCTCCTGACTGTGGTCCTGAGGCCTGCCTAATTTTACACCACCCTCCTTCCCCCTGTTCTCCTACCTCCCCATTTCAGTTCTTCATCATGCTGTGCTCCCTGCCCACATTTGGGTCCCTCTTCCTAGAGGCTTCTCTGCCTGACCCCTTTTCTGTAATCCTAATCAAACTTGTTTCACAACTAACCTCATGTGAAGCCTGTCAACACTCAAGGATTGGCAAGCCATCCCCTGGGCCCCACATGTGGGTTCTGGTTTACGTGGCCTATGATTGATGAAATTTAGACACTGCTATTCTAGAAAAAGGAGTTGCCAAATAGCTTTACTGGCAACAGTCCTCCCCTGCTAATCCCTTCATCACTTTGTGCCTCAGTTTCCCCATCTTTAAATTGGAGAGGCACAGTTGCTTTGATCCCAGATGATCTGAGATGGAACAGGTATTCTAGAATTCTCAAAGTCCAGATCTAGAAGAGACCTTAGTAGCCTAGTGGTTTTCAGAGGCTGCTGGCGGGCAGGGAGGTAGAGGAAGCCAGGTGGGTGGGAGGGTGCACTGCATCCCTTCTCCCCTCTATCAACCACAGCAGTTCAAATTTTATCTGTTCTACACTTGGGCTTTAGCATGAAACTTCCTTTGAACAAATTGTTTGGTGGTTAAAAAAACCCCTCTGAGGAATCCGATCCCCTAATTTTAGAGATGAGGAAAGAGACCCACACAGGGGAGGGAGCAAGTCACTGGCCGCACTTAATGGAAGAGGGGACCAAACCAAAGGCTTCAGACTTCCATACCTTCCTATCCCACTGCCTCCTCTGGGGAAAGCACGGAGCGCCTGCTGGTGTTTAGGGGGAAGAACTGCTCCCTGCTTCTCACCTGTCCGTGGGAGTTTCTGGGACCCTCTTAGAATAAGCCAGGCCACATAATGCAAGATACCTGTGGCTGTGGTTAAATTTCTGCACAAGCCTCCCGCCATCAGCAAGCCGTATTTGGATGTTTGTGGTAGGCTGCGACTCATCGACTGAGATGGAAGAGCTGGCTTTGGCCTCATTTTCTGCCTGTTGGGCTGGAGAGCTGGTATTCAACACCGGGGGTGCAGTGCTGAGGAGAGAGGATAGCGTCAGGACACAAACAGAAACAAGGCCCCACACAAGAGGGGAATCCTGTCTCAGATTTTTACTGAGCACTTGTTACGTCTGGTGCTGTTTGTTGCTACTGATATAAGGAGTGTCCAAGACAGAATCCCTGTCCTGATGGAACTTAGAGGTCCAGCGGAATTCACCTCAACCCCCAAATTATTGCTAGCTCCCTCACTCCTGGAGTTGGGCAAGTTACCAACCCCCTTCTTTCTTGGTGTCCACAACTGAACAAGGGCTTGAAGGGAGGAAAGCAGTATGCACGACAGCCTGGGCCAGGAGAAACTGGGATCTGATGCTGGAGGATCCAACAGACCAGGATGAGTTTTAGCCTCAGTGAGAGGTTGAGGGCAGAATGGGGAGGGGGCACTCCAAGTCTGCAGCTGAGGTAGGCCTGACACAGCTTGGCAGGTGACTGCTGGAATGTAAGGGACAAGTCCAGACTCTTTTCCTCTGATGGGAGTTTTCAGGCCTGCCTGCCCCAGTGCAACCTCACTCATGTGAGTATCTCATACTCATGTGTCAACTATCAGGAGGTGGTTGAGATTTCTGGAAAGCCAACTAAGTGCCCGGCACCGCAGGGATTAATTATACAATATGAACAGGACACAGTTCCTACTGCAGTGTTGAGGGCTCAGATCTTGGAATGAGATTGACCAGGGTATGAATTTACCCACTAGCTATGGTAGTGTTGGGCTAGTTATCTAAGCTCCCTGAGTTTCAACAAGGGTAGTAACAAGGTTCTTTAACAAGAACTCTTGTGAGGATTAAAGGGGTGCTACACTCAGGGTGGCTGACAAACACAAAATGCACACGAATTCCCAATTCTCCATAACCGTTGGAGGCTTCATCTCTCTCCAGTAAACCATCTATGTATCTCATTCTCAGTCTTTCTCTTAGCAGATATCTTGGCCTAGACCTATGCAGAGAACAGAGGCCATTGGATGAGAATTCGCTTGCTTCCGCCCAAAGCCTCTAGTTAGATTAATTCATACACCTCACCGTTCCCTCTGATCCTTACAACCTAAAAAGGGTTCTTAGGAAATCCAATTGAAAGTGCTTTCCTAAGTGTGTTCCCCGGGACCCTAGTCCCTTGAGTTATCTCCAGGAAGGTTTTGGAAATGCCACATATTATACCAACAGCATCACAGGCCACTAAATATTAAAGAAGGCCTTGAGAGATCGTGGGGTTAAGGCAGACTTATTTGATCACCATGTCCTTTCTTTCATGTTACGCTTGTTAACCCCCTGCAGATTCTTTCATCGAACACAGTGAAATGTTGCCCCAGGGCAAATAATTAGCAAGGAAGAACTGAAAACTGAACTTACTCTTTTCTGTAAACATGAAAAATAGTGGCTTAGAGAATTACAAAGTGGAGCTCAGAAGAGAAACCTGGCCACACTTATTGGCTATGAGAGGAGCTTCTATGGATCAGCCTCACAGCACGTGGGACTCAAATGTGAGCTGAGACACAGATAAATTACACCACCACGGGCCTGAGGAGATGCTTGGAAACAGTGGAAAGTTAAATGTTGAACCTGTAAATGCCTAAGATCTACTCTGTTCTGTTCATTAGTTTTAAGGGCATTAGGTCAACTCTCTAATTAGACTCTAGGCAGCCTGTCCCTCAACTGTTTATAACAATTCCAAGTACATGATGGGTACTCACTGATGCTACTGCCTGCCAGAAAGGCCTGAATGAGAGAGAAGCGGAATTACCTGACTGCTCATTTCCTTTGTAGTGGGAATAAATTGGGCACTAAGGTGCTTTGTCGCCACAATGCTACCTCCTGAGACCCTGCCACCTGCTTTACAAAGATGACCACTACAGAAAGCATGGTGAGGGGACAAAGCTCATCCTGGCAGCAGTGTCACCCTTCACCCCCATCCCAAGTGCACTCTTGGTGTTTGGTACTCAAAATCAAGTAAATGCAGGCTTCCCAAATCTTCAGATTAGTTCCCATCCAAACAAACAAATGCAAAGCCTAAAATAAAAAAAGTTTCATGCAACTGAACGAACTTTTTCAGATTTCTGAAGTGAGAAAAATCTATTTATTCACTTTATTTTTCTAGGTAATTGGAGAAAAAACAAGCATTGACTGATTTTTGAGGCAAACCTGAGAAAAATTTCTTAAACTTTTGGCTTCCTGATCATTTTAGTTAACAAGAAGACAATGGAAAGCATAGTAAAATTTATTGGAAAAACTAAAAGAGCTGTCCATCTAGTTTAGACTGAAAAGCTAATGTTCCATCTCCCTTAGCTGTATAAAACATTTTTTTAGCGCACTTTTCATTAAAAGCTAGAACTGAAATAAAATCAAAGTACTGGTACTGGTACTGGTACTGGCAATGAACATTTATTTAGCTGACAAGCATCACAGCTGATTATCAAGCTCTGTTTCGACTTGTTGATTCATCACCTGCACTAAGTATTCCCATCCTGCTAAAACAGACTCCTTAAAAACATCTTAATTTTTTGAGATGTGGAGTCTTCATACATAATAGAGTTAGACTTTCCAATAGTAGAAGCATTTTCTGTTAGTATCATGAAACCAGACAAACCCAAACTGCACAGTGCTCTGGACCCTTCCTTAAAACTACTGGTGGGTGAAAGACGGATACAACCTTTTTGGAGGGCAATTTGACAACATCTTAAACATATGAAGATCGTTTGAGCTAGCAATTTTACTTCTAGTACAACATTAAGGGGTATATAAAGATTTAATTAGAGATATTCATTGTAATGTTGTTCATAATACTGGCAGCCACCTAAATGTTTAACATCAGGGACTGGTTAAATTATGGCACATACATAAGATAGAAACTTATGTTAGCATTAAAATAATATTGTAGGGATTCCCTGGTGGCGCAGTGGTTCAGAGTCCGCCTGCCGATGCAGGGGACACGGGTTCGTGCCCCGGTCCAGGAAGATCCCACATGCCGTGGAGCGGCTGGGCCCGTGAGCCATGGCCGCTGAGCCTGCGCGTCCAGAGCCTGTGCTCTGCAACGGGAGAGGCCACAACAGTGAGAGGCCCATGTACCGCCAAAAAAAAAAAAAAAAAAATGTAGAAATACACCCACTGATCTGGAATGACAGCCATACTACACTGATTAGGCAAAATAACAGGTGATAGAACATTTATTTTTACACACACACACACACCCACACACACACACACACACACACACAACCATACACGTATACAGACTGGAAGGATACTTCCCAGATACTAACTGGATATATCTGGTGTTAGGTTTAGGGACAGTTTTTATTCTTTATCTGTATTTTCTATTTTTTTTTAAGATAAACACATTTTAGTTTAATAATATACGGAAAAAAATTATCTGGTGCTCTACAAAGCTTACCATAGCTGACAGGTAAGTCACAGATGGATCAGAGAACAGCTGTCCCGGACTAACCCACAGGCCCCAATGTGGTAGATGAAATGATGAGCAGGGTGGACTTAACTATTTTGGTCCTGGTAAACCACAATCTATTGGTCTCTAATGTCCTGAGCTATGACCCTTGCTCCTGATGAGGCATGAATGGCCAGCAGGGAGGCAGGGGATTCTAGGAGAGGGCCAGCCAGAAGCTCAAAGAGCACAGCTGTTGGCAGACCACACTCTGATTCCTGCAGATGGTGGTGAGGTGAGCAAGGGCAGTGCCTAATTCAAGAGCTGCCAGAGCTAGGTCAGAAACGGTGTCTTGCTGTGTAGGAGTGTGGGGAGAAATGCCAATCAGAAGGCCTGATTCCAGTCCCGGCTCTACCATAGGGAGCACCTAAGGGTATCCCTTAAAGTCCAAGAGCCTCAGCTTTCCCTTTGTAAAATAAGGATGGTACTGGAGGGGAGGGTCACCATGCTGAGTGCCTCTCGTGTGCAAATATCTCTCTGAAGGATACTGACGAAGTGACCCCATGCATGGCCAAAGCTGAGTGGGTCCCTGAGAGAAGGCTGCCTGTCTGTGGGATGGTCAAGGATCTGGTGTGAGAACCCTGCCTATCAGAGGTAATAGGGACTATCAACCAGTCAGATCCTATTAGGGGTTTGAATGCAAGATGGAGACAGTGGCAGAGGACACGTGGCAAAAATTTCACAGGAAATGACAAACTGAGTCTCAGGCAGGACCAAAGAAATAGAGATAAGAGCTGCCATAACAGTGGAGCAGCAGGCTGCAAAGGGGCAACAATGTCTCTGAGCTTCCCTGGATCCTAAATGATGCCGCTGCAGGCTGGCCGGCAAGAGTCCAGGATTCCTTTCTCCTCTGAATCCCCATTTCAAGTGACCTGAATACATGTGTCTGTTTCAGCCTTTAAGCCATGCAGAAGGTTATCCCTGCCCGGGACACCTAGATTACCGAGTCAAAGCAGCAATGTGTTACCTTTACTGATTACACTGACTGCTCACTGTGGGGCAGTGCTCTACGTGCTCCTCCCAGCAGTAATCGAGGAGGTAAGGATTCTTATTAGTCCCACTTTATAGTTGAGCAAACTGAGCCTGGATAGTCCAAGGTCAAATGGCTAGAAAGTGAAGAATAGATTTAAACTCAGGTTTGTTAATGCCAAAGCCTATGTTCCCCATACTCTTCCTCCCATAAAAATAAAATCTGAAGTACTCTGTAATAAACGGTAAAGAGCTATACAAAGTGAGCCTTACACAGGGCCTGTTGGGCCCGACAGGAGTGACCCACACAGTCCCACTCCCACCTGTGCTGCTCCTTACCTGCCCAGTTTCTGACCCTCACCAGTGAAGGCTCTAAAGGCTCCCTTGGGCTTCACAAAGTCCTCATCCCGATGGTCCTCCATGTCCAAGTTCACCTGCCCACCATGCGCTAACCTCCGCAGCTCTGCTGGCACCTCTCTGTGGGAGAAAAGGCAGTTATGGGGCCCACAAAGAGCAGGATGGGAATGACAGTGATGCTACAAAGGGAGGAGAAACTTCTCAGTTCCAACTGTGAAGCTGGGCTTCACAGGGAGTTGACTGCTCCAGTGGCTACCTGTCCGCCTCCCCCTTCTCTCATGCCTGCTCAGAGTCAAGAGTGGAGACCTGTATCTTATTTGGTGACTTGGCTCTGTCCTAGGCCCAAAGGGGAAATGCAGATACACAGGGCTTTGGGAGCAGATCTGTGAATCTGTATCTCAACTGTGCTAAATCTGCTTAAAAATGTAAACTTCTTAAATAATAAACATTTGAATCAGCTTCTTCTTTCCCATCTGCCATCTCACTCACTGATATGGAATCCGAAGGAGGGCTTTTCTGCTCACCCTCTGCGGATAGACTCCAGAAACTGGGCATTGGATGGGTCTTGGTAGCTTCTGAGTTCACCATTATCCAGGCTGAATCCACTCTTCCAGAGCTTCAACACTACATGAACCTGTGACAACAGGAGGTAAGCAGTCCATACATTGTCAGGAACCGGGCAAGCACACCAGCATGAACTTGCAAATTAACGAGTTTTTACTACTTTACTGTGTCATTATTAAAACACCCAGACAGACAAACATATACTCATGCACAAGGAGATCAATCAACAACCAATGAAATAAGTATTAACCTAAAATAAGAAAGTGATATGGCACAAGTTAAGAGAATGGGCTTTGATTTAAGCAGACCTGGGTCTGCATCTTGATTTTGCCACTCACTAGCTAAGCGGCACTGAGCAGATGACTCAACTGAAGCTGTGGCTTCCTTATCTATAGGGTTGCCAGTGTGCTTGGCACAAAGCTTGTGTTCAACTAAAGTAGCATGGCAAATCTCCCGTGGACTATTTTGCAGCCATTAAAAATGACATCTACAATTTCTGTTAATGACTCCCTATATATATATATACAGAAAAGGGTCTAGAGGACTAAAGACCAGCATATTAGCAGCTGCTACCTCAGGTGGATAGGATTTTTATTTCCTCCTTGCATGACTACTTTACTTTGGAAAAAAACCCAAAATAATTAAAAACAAATACATTATGGAGACTAATGGTCACAAGGTCGTATGAAAATGTTTATGGCACTGAAAAAGTATATATATATTTATAGCTGAGTCACTTTGCTGTACAAAAGAAATTAATACAACATTGTAAATCAACTATACTTCAATAAAATTTAAAAAAACGTTTACGATATAAACCTCAAAACTGACTCTACAGTATGATTATACTTATCGGAGAGGGGGGATCCCTATGCACAGGGAAAAAAGGACTGGAATATAATACGGAAAAAGTTCAAAAAGTATGTTTCAGGCCTCCTTGGGGGGGTGTCTAAAGACCAAGTTCTTCAGGCACATTCACACCACCAGAGAACCCTGCAATCACTATCCCTCTGCCTGAGATCCATGGAATGCTCAGAAAACTCCATTATTTGTCCATCCGCTCTGCCTGTCCCCACTCATGGGCCACCCCCCTCCCCCCACACCCAGACAGATGAGAGCTGTCTTTGATTCTCAGGTAAGCCTTTCCATTCATGGAATACAGCAAACCTGCTGCCTCTTCCCTTTTGGAGGCTGCTGATTCACATGTAACATGGGACTAATTTCTCCCCCAAAATGATAAAACAGTCCACGAGCTTCCTTAGAGAAGGTAGGTGCACACTCACATCTTGGCCGGAATGCCGCCTCCTTTCTCCGGCCACGTAGGCAGACTCTTCCTCTGGTGCTGCTCCAAGGCGGTAGCCACCTCCTGCAAATGGCTATAAAAGACAAGTTCATGAAGACCGGAGAAGTGGGTCAACAGTTATCAGGTTATTCAGATACAATGATGTTATCTCAAGCTTGTTAACTACTAGGTACACTTTCTCTGAGTAGGAAACTCAGAGACTGGGGTCAAAACTGGAATGGTGGGGGGGTATTGCTTGGTTAAAGGGAATGGCTGCTACTAAGCTCTAGTTAATCATGACCATTTCAGAATCTAGGTGTATGATAACACTAAAGACTTTTTGATTTTCACAAAGAAAACAGAAATCCTGACTGTATGTAAAACAGGTGGCCACCGATTCAATTAAAACAAAAATAAAGCAAGACACGGAGTAAGTCAGGTTGGTTAGGCCAAACAAAACATGTTTGCAGAACCTGATCCAGACCATAGGCCATAGGTTTGAAAACTTTGCCCCAAATCTTGATTTCATGTTAAAAGGTAAGAGAAACTGCACTGCTCTTCTGCATATGAGAGGAAGTGAGCAAATGAAAAACAAAACAAAAACAAATTCAGTCACTACTGGGGTGAGGAAGGCCTCCTTTCCTCTGCTCTGGAACCTCAGTCCTGTGGACACAGACAACGACCCCGACCCCTTATGCTCACTCTTGGTTTACTGGTCTCTCCAGGGCTCTTGGTCACTCGGTCCACAGCTACGGCTCCATGTTCTTTGGCACCTTTAAAGAGATCGTCCACCAGCTCGTTGGGACTTTTCTTCCTGGGAGGGCCAACAATCTGCTGTCCACTTCTCTCTGAGCCCCCGGCATAAAACCTGTGCAGAAAATACACATCTAACACCAAATATACTTAGAAAACATGAACAGAGCATGTGCCAGGCTCTGGGCTAGGAGCTGGGCACAATGAGGCAAAGGGTACAAATGCCCATCTTTAAGGAACTTACTGTCTAGGTGGGGACAGATTTAAGAGGCAGGCAGCCATACTGCAGTGTGAGCCACAGTAGAAGTGAGTAAGGGGTGCTCTAGGAACACAGAGCTGGGGTGTACAGTCAAGGGTTCCTAGAAGGGTGTCTTCTGGGCTAAATCTTGAGGATGAGTTTATCAGGTAAAGGACAAGGGAAGGGTATTCCAGGCATGCACGACAGCATGTTAGCTCTAGGAATTCACCATCCGGCGGCCAGCACCTTTCCAGCAGATGATCACTATGGTCAGTTAGAAGCAGCTACCACTAGCAGCCCTGGATTAATGGTGGCAGTGGTGTGGTTAGTACAAGCAGCTAGGTTCCACTGTTGGCTCTGCCACTGAGTGACCTAGGCAAGCCAATGCACTGAGCTAACCTCACTTTCCTTCTTTGAAATGGAAGGGAAGGATCACATGCCCTACCTACCTGTTCCTTAAGTCAGGGCCATCAGGTTCAAATCAGCGGAAGTATGCAAAAGAACAAGCACAGAGTAATGCACACATGTAAGGTGTGATACAGCACCGAGAGCTCCCAAGCCTCACCTAACCTTGCAATTCTTGTGACATACACCGGGCAGATGCAGAAGAGTGGGTATTGGAGGAGGTCAGGGAAGCTCAAATACAAGCCCCAAGATACCCATACCTGCTTTGCAATAGGCCAAGCATGGCTTGAGATGAAGTTAGCACTTTTTTTTTAGCTGCATCTGAAAATCTTCAGTCATGTAGCCTTGGCTAGCTGCCTCCTTATCACTCCTATTCACAGCTAAATCAATAGCACATCTCAGTGAGGAGAACTGAGAACCTATAAAACTGAGCCTCAGCCTTCCATTTCCTGACATTCCCCAGAGAATGCAAGGCAAAACCCTAGGCCTTGGCATGGACAACAGCACCAGTGTCATTAGGTCTGAAATGCTGAGGGACCAGAGATGTAACCGGGATGTGAAGTAAAAGAAGGTCACCGCCTGGAGGATGTGACAGGACAGGAGAAGTAGGAGGAGGTCATTTAGGAGTTGGGCATTCACTTACTTGATGACACTGTCTTTCATTCAAGTATTAAAACACTGAAATTAACATTTATTCCTGAACTTTGAGTGTATCTAAACAGAAGGCTCTGAGGTAGTGTAAAGGTCACTACGTGGATGAAGACAGAGAACAGAACACACATAATTTCTCAGCCCACTTCCCAAAGAGTGACCACGATGAGATAACTGCATTTCCATAATGGTTATTATACAATGTTCCTTAGGAATGTTTGACAGACCAAGACAGATTCCATGGACAACCAAAACCCATGAAGTGAGGCTGCAGCCAGTTCATCCTTGTTCATTCCAGGTAGACAAAGTTCTGTTCAGTGGACTGTAAGATCCTTATTAAGGGATCTCAAAGCCCTGGCTTACAAACTAGGAATCTGTGATCAAATGCCTTAAAAATATTCATGCCCTTAACCCGGTATTTTCATTTCTATAAACTATCCAAAATAATCTGACATGTAGTCAAAGATTAATACACAGAGATGTTCACAGCATTGATATTTAAGGTGGCAAAAAACTGGAAATGATTTAAATGTCGAGCATTCCATATGATGGACCATTATAGTCACTGAAAACAGTTATGAAGAATCTTAATGACCTGGAGAAGTATTCAAGATGTAGCATTAATCCTACAAAAGCAAGAAACAAACATCTGACTTTCACCATGTAAAATACAATATAAACAAACTATATTTACACACAGAACCAACACTTAGTGGAAATATACCAAAATATTAACCGTAGTTACCACAGGGTGGATGAGTGTTATATTTTTTTTCATTACGCTATTCTACATTTTCCACAACAGACACTAATTTTATTATAACATTCCTAAAGGTTAAAAACAAACCAACAAAAAACAGTACTGTGTCTGTATATTGGAGGAATATACATTTGTAAGCCCTTTTTTTCTCTTTATTATGTAATATATTGCTTTTTCAATTAAGGAAAAGCTGGAAGGAAATACACCAAAAATATTATTGATACGTGGTTACCTCTGGGTTGTATTACGAATGGCTTTTTTCCTTATAGATTTATTTCCCTTCCCCTAATATTCTTCAATAAATACATATTATCTTAATAATTAAAAATGAAACAGAACAAAAACAAATCCAGAATACCCCAAAAGAAAATAGTAAGAGGACAGGGATCACTTCTAAGCACAGGGAGTGGAAAACTGTTTCTAGTATGCATATGACTAGCCCACAGTAGTAATGGCTAATGATAACCGAGCATGTTTATCCTTCTAGGCTGTTCTAGGTGATTTGTACATTACCATGGACTTTCCTGTGGACTGTGCCCCCAATAAAGACTCACCTCTGACCCTCCTCATCCTCCTCGTCCTCGTCTTGGTCATGAATAAGGTCTCTGAAGGATGTCACCCTATTATCGCTGGAGACACAGAAAGGAGCAAAATGATCTCAAGGGGAGTTAAAGAAAGGCGATCTGCATCATCAGCTGCTAACAGTTGAGGACACTGAGGTTAGGTTTTTTGGTGGGGCAGGAAGAGGATCTATGGGAAGAGGGTTAACCTCTCAAGTTTATAATGCAAAACAATGATATTTATTCAAGGTCACACAGGACTAAGAATAAATTAGAAAGTGTATCAAGAAGTAAAATGAAATCCAATCTAAGCTCTCCTAGAGGGGGAGGAGGGAACCGGATAGGGTCTGTACTACTTTAAAAACGTACTACTGGATAGCAATTTTCATCATATAATTTTTAAATACTGGGGGAATGCCTGTGTGCCAGGCACTGAACTGGATGCTAGGTCTATAAAATGATCAGGCACAGTTCTTACCCTTTAGTTGCTTACAGGCTAGTGGCTCTTTGGCCAGGAAACCATCCATTAAATACTGTGCAACAGGGGCTGTGACAGAGGGAAGCACATGGGATGTGAGAGCAGTCTCCTGTTCTAGGTGGGGGTTGGGGAACATCAAGAAAAGCGTCATAGAAAAATGCAACATTTGGACCGAGTGCTGACAAACTAGGGGACCATCAGTCAATTGGATAAAGGATGGTGGGGCTGGTGGGGAAAGGAGACCAACAGGGCATTACAGCACATACACAGAGACTAGTGAAAGTAACACATTAGAGGAAGGATAAATCATCAAGAAGTAAAAATGAAATGAATATATGAGTGAAAAGGCTTCTGTCTGCTTCTGCTGTAGGTCAGTCAAGTATTTATTAGTGTTTAGGAAAAAAGCAGGGTTGTGTGGGGTGCGGTAGAGAGGGCACACTAAACATGGTATGACAAGGGTTAACTCCCTCCTCTGACACTGTCTTACACTGCCACTTTTTTCCTAGTTTAGATTTGTCCTTAAGGAATAATCTTAGTTTTTCAAGGATCATGAGACACACCATTTTCTGTATTCCTTAGGGGAAAAAAAGTTGTTTCGCTTTAATATGGGGGGAGAGGGTAATGGAGATTTAGTGAGGCTAGAGAAGGAGTTGTTTACTCCAGCTCAGCCTTGAAGAAAGAGTTATTTCAGGGAGTCAATCAGAGGACAGAATAGGCTCTGAGGCTCCACCAACTAGAAAAAAGAGGACAAAGATCAACCGATGTAGCAAATACATTCCTGCCTAAGTGAGCTGAGAGCAACCTCCTAGGCATTCCTTCATGCTCTACACAATACGGTTTAAAAGGATGCAAGTGATAAGATCCATACTAGTGCCCTAAAAGGCTAATTCCACGCATTACTCTTCCCAGGGGAGTTTTCCACAGATGCTTAGCTTAGCATCCATGGAAAAAAAAAATCCTCTATCTCTCTGTCGTTAAACACCTTCAAATACACATGTGTATACCTGCTTGAGCAAACCACTTGCTCTGGCTATAGGTCTGACCCCTTCCCCAAAAGTTCTTACACCTAGACTCTGACAGTATCTAACACAGACTCCGGTGTCCATTTACTTGGTTCCAATGCCAACTTAGCCTCCAACCCTGGGATCTTGGGCATGCTAATGAAATTCTCTAAGCCTTCATTTTCTCATGTGAAAATGGAGACAATCAGCACCAACCTCGTGGGCGTGCTGTGAACAGTCGGGGTGCTGATGCACGGTGTAGCACATTTCAAGTACTACTCTTGAGCAGCAGTTCTCAAAGTGTTGGTCCTTGGACCAGGAGCATCAGTATTACCCTCAAAATTGTGAAAGATGCAAATCCTCAGCCCCTACCCTAGACCTCCTCAATCAGAAACCCTGAAAGGAGTGTCTACCAATCTGGTTTTAAGGAGTCCTCCAAGTAATTCTGATGCATGCTCAAGTCTGAGAACAACTGCTCTGGAGTAATGCTCTGAGAGTTACCTTAAAAGTATGGATGTCCTGGGGGCATTACCAATTTCAGAATACTCTGTCTTGTATCTTCCACAAATTGGTAAAATGTCTCAGAAATTTCAATTTTTCAGCATCAGAACTCTATCTCCCAGGCATCCTGAAGTGGCACAAAAGTGCTTTGTCAGATCACATTTTCTGCAGTGACAGGAATGCTGTACCTGCACTGTCCAATAATGAAGCCACTAGTCACATGTGGCTATTGAGCATTTAAAATTTGGTAAGTGCAAATGAATAACTGAATGTTTTATTTTAATTAGTTTAAATAGCCACATGAGGCTAGCGGCCACCATACTGGACAGTATAGTTTTAGAGAATCAGACAATGGTGGTCCCTAGAATTCTAAGAAAGTACAGTTTGGTTGAATGAAAGAAGAAGAAAAAACAGCCTACCTCTTGCTCGACCCTGTGCTCGGTACAGGGGTGGGAGGTACTGCACAGAGAAGTAGCTAGCACATGGCAGAAGCAGCAGCTTTGGATTTAGACAAATTTGGGTTTGAATCCACTATAACAGCAAATGTGTTACTCCATCTTTCCTAAGACTCAGCACCCTGACCTGTGAAATGGTGAGCACCTGACCTACTTCCATGGTTATAGAGGTATAAGAAGAGAACATATGTGAGAATATCTGGCAGAGCCAGACAGATGGTGGGTGCTCCTGGAATACTAGCCCTCCCACCTCCAGGAACTTACAACTTACTTAGGGAGAAAAATATTAAGGTAATTATCAGGAGAAGAATTCAAGACAACACAGGAAAGATGTCATACAGTAGTATGTGGATATGGGTTGTGACTGGAGTTTGTGCTGCCTATGGGTTGGGGGATAACATGCTCAGTAGAGAAGGTGGGGAGGGAACTAAACCTGGAAGGACACAGAGTATCTGCACAGGTGGAAAGGAAGCAAGAGAGTGGGCATGTCCAGTCAGATGAGAGGCTCAAACAAAAGCAGAAGAACCAAAAACAAGGCAGAATTGAGACACCAAAGAAATCAGTTTGGTTGAAATAAAGATTTAAGAAAGGAGGAAAAGGGGGATAAGATGAGGTTGGCAGGTTCACAGCGAATTCTGGAGGACAGTGAAAGTCCACAGGGAGAGGCAGTACATCATTCTGGCTGAGAGCTGAATGCTGGAAGCAGAAACAGATCTACATTTAAATCCTTGTTTTGCTAGCTGTGTGATCTTGGGAAGATGCCCAGCTTCAGTGTCTTCATCTGTAAAATGGGAAGAATAACAGTAGCCACCTCACAGGGTTGTAGTAAGGATTAAAAAGATGTATATATATCAATAAAAGCTTAACCCAGTGCCTGGCAGCTGGTTAAGTGCTCAATAAATGACAGCTGTTATAATTGAGGAGTTTAGACTTTCTCCTATAGCTATGGTTAACCTTTTTATGTCCCACAGTCCTTTGAGAATCTGATAAACGTTATGAATTTTCTTGCCAGAAAAGGTACTACATATATATAAGTTTTTACCTACAATTTCAGGTAATTTATGGACCTTCTGACATCCATTCCACAGATTCCTCCTAGGGGGTTCAGGGCCTCCCCGTGAAAAACCCCTGTTCTAGAGTCAGAGGAGGAACTCACCAATGGAGTGCTATGCCACAGAGGCAGTGATGACATGAAAGGGTATGTGAGAAGATGACAGTGGGGTCGGGGAGAGCTCAGCAGCAGGCTAAGTGTCCTGCAACAGTCAGGTCAAACAGGGGAAAGGCAGGCCCCACAAAGGATTCCTCTGAGGTGCTAGCACAAGCCTGCCTTTTCCCTGAGAATGCAGTCAGCATTTACCACCTGGACAAGCACAACGATGTAACAAACACTACCTTCCCTCTCCCTTTTCCTTGGCTTCACCTAAGCCTAGTACCAAGTCTGAGGCTTAACCAAAGCAAAAAAGTAAGACCTTTAGGCCTGCATGTGTGCTTGGTCTTTTACTCCCCGCAGTCTTAATGTTAAACTCTATTCCCTTGATTTTTTTTACTTTTAAGTCTACTTTTTAACATATAGACTTGCTGTGGAATGAGACAGGGAACAAATAAGAATGGGGAAGATGAGAATGGATGCTAATAATGGTAATAATAAAATGACAATAATAGCAGTTAACACGTTCTGTGTTCTAAGTGCTATGTAAGTATTAACTCATTTAATCTCGCATGTGGTAGGCACTATCATCATTCCCATTTGACAGAGGATGAAAACTGAGGGACTGGAGATGTTAAGTAACCTGCCCAAGGTCACAAATCTCTAAAGTGGCAGTGCTGGGATTTGAACGTGAGCAGTCAGGCTCCTAGCCCAGGTTCTAATAAACCATTGTCTTTTTTTTTTTTTTTAAAGATTTTTTTGAGGTGGACCATTTTTTAAGTCTCTATTGAATCTGTTACAATATTGCTTCTGTTTTATGTTTTGGTTTTTTGGCTGCGAGGCATGTGGGATTTTAGCTCCCCAACCAGGGATTGCATCTGCACCCCCTGTATTGGACGGTGAAGCCTTAACCACTGGACCGCCAGGGAAGTCCCATAAACCACTGTCTTGACAGGACTTTGGTCTACCAGAGAAGACAGGTGTGAATATGTGACTGACATCAGAGGCTAAGTTTCAATTTCGTCTCCTCTGTATTTTTTTTTTCTTTCCTGCGGTACGTGGGCCTCTCACTGCCGTGGCCCCTCCCGCTGCGGAGCACAGGCTCCGGACGCACAGGCCCAGCGGCCATGGCTCACGGGCCCAGCCACTCCGCGGCACGTGGGATCCTCCCGGACCGGGGCACGAACCTGCGTACCCTGCATCGGCAGGCGGACTCCCAACCACTGCGCCACCAGGGAAGTCCCCTCCTCTGTATTTTTGTGCCAACACCCCAACAGTAATCTGGGGTACCTGTGAAAGACACACCCCAGGAAATCAGCTGTCTCTATCAGCAGCTACAAGTAAAGCCCTTACCTTATCAACCAGGTCCCAGGCAGTAACATCTTGATGTGCCATCACTGACACCTCACAGGTGGGCATCTATGAATAGCTAAAAGATGTCCTGCCTATTACCTCTTTCCTCTGGAAATGTAGGTAGGGGAAGAAGTTAAGGAAGCAATGAGAACTGGGGTTAGTGTTCCTTCTAGAAAGGGAGGAAATGTAATTTAAATCTCAGATGCCCTTAGAGAGAAACACAATTTATCACTTCACCAGCAAAGAAACACTATATCTGTATTCTGGGGTTGAATTCAAACTCAAATAAATTGAGAACATACACCAGAGAGTAGAAACAAATCAGGCTGCGGCAGAGAGGGGAGCTGTAGTTCAGACACCTTTAAAGGAAGAGGCCCTGCCTGTCTCCCAGAAGACCTGCATTATCTCACTCTGTAGATCACAGCAGTGATCGGCTGTGAGAATCTTGGAGCCAGGGTGGCCAGGACAGGGGATGCAAATGGGATAGCAAAGGTTAACACTGCTTCACAGAATAAGACAAGGTCTCCCTAATCAATTTGGGAAAGGATGGGTTAAACAGGTTTATTTTCTCTAAGTCTTCTTAATAGGGTAATGGGCATCCTAAAATATTGAGAGCCTTTTTAAAGTCACCTGGCCTAATCTTTTACATCTACAGCATCCCTGAAAGGAAGTACTTCGGTTTCTACTTAAAAACTTCCATAAATGGAGAGGCCACTCCTCATATTTCATAAATAAGAGACCCCCCCCCCCACCAAACATCTTAAAAGTTGGTTCTGTGGTTTCCTCCAGGATTGGATCATATACCACACTCAGTTAAGAATCCCAAATCTCTACAGGAAAGGAATAAGTCTTGCAAGAAACTACTACGCACCAGTCAGTCTATCTTCCTCCCTCAAACCCACTGGTCCACATCCCCAGGCCTGAATCCTCTGTCCCATTGCTGGAAGCACACCAATGTAGCAATAACTGAAGTTGGCCCTTACCTGGGGGCTGTGCCTCTGGATACTGAACTGGGGGTTGCCTGCGAAATGGTCACAATGTCTTCGTCCCCTCCATCCTCATAAAAGCTTGCTAGGGCGATCTGAAACAGAGAGGTAGTAACTTGGGATCCTTAAACAGGCCTTCATCTAACACATCTCCTTTCATCTCCTTTGAACACAAAGGAGCAAAGACACAAAAATATGGCCCACACTTACAAGGCACTCTGCATTTGGCGGGGGGGGCATAGAAAATAAGACCAAAAGGTAATGGCCCAAGTACTTGTTTTCATATTACCTGAAAAAAATTCCACCTACTAAGGGGAAAAGAAGGCAAGAAGGAAAGTTGGGATGGTGACACTCCTCATTCTCATTTTCATTAGGAAATGTGATCTAGTAAAAGCAGTGTACATTTATTGAGCACTTATTTATGAGCCATGTTGTTCTGAGTACAACTCTACCTGTGTTAACTCATTTAATCCTTAAAGAACCCTATGTAGTTAGTGCTATTATCATCTCATTTCATAGCTGATAGAGAAGCACCGAGACGTTAAGAAAGCTGTCTGAGGTTACACAGTTGGTAAGGAGTAGAGCCAGGCTCGATCCCAGTCAGTCTGCTCGGGCCCTTACTCTCAGCATTTAGGTGATAGCCAGGAGTTGGGAACTGTGAGGTCAGTCCAGATTGCTACTTTTACTTTCTCTCTGAGGCTGTTTCCTAATCTGTGCAATGGGGACACCCATCCCACCAACCCTGCAAAATGGATGAGGATCCATTAACATTTATGCAGTCATGTCTTAGCTCTGTAGATACAGAAGGAATAAGGGCCTCGTTTGGCCATTTGTAACTGGATGTTTCTCGCATGGACTCAATGCACAGGTATTTACTTATCATTTACTTTGCACAAAGAAGTAAGAGAGCAATGAGGTCTACAGAGGTGAAAAAGACATGGCTCTTGTCCTCAAGGTCACCACCTTTTAGGAGGCAGTGAGCTGCTGTGGGACATAACCAGCCTGTTGGAAGCAGCGTGCCTTTACAGAACACGCTTTAGCAGGCCTGCCAGGAGGCAGTATGCTGTGGTGGGACATGCACTGAACTGGCATTGAGGGGTGTCTACATTCAAGTCCTGGGCAAGTCATGTCACATGCATGAGCCCATTTCCCCACTAAGAGCATGAGGAGACTGGGGCTGATGACCTGCCACCTGTAACACTGTGAGCTTTTAGGTCTTTCAGGCAGAAGCTGCATTTTGTATTTCTGCCCAGCACAGGAGCTTTACACAGTGTGTCTGTACAGGTGTGATGCTTTATCTAACTCTTACACTTTCCGGAAGCATATAAATGCTGAACTCAGCAGACACAGTTCCAATCCTAATCCCTGGGTGTGTGACCTTGGGCCTATCACTTGACCTCTGAGCTTCCAATTCATCTATACAACTGAGGAAGTTTTCTTTACCTCATAGTGTGACTAGGATTAACTGAACCATCACATGTCAAGTGCCAGGGCACATGGTGGTTAAGAGCTTGGGCTCTGGTATCAGACAGAACTGAGTTCAAATGCCATCTCTTCCACTTGGCACCTGGTGAGGCCTTGTGCAAGTTACTTAACCTCCCTAAACCTCAGCTTCAAAACGCACAGGTTAAACGACTTAAAACACCTAAAGCAGTTAGAACAGCACTTGGCTCATGGCAGGCACTCAATAAATATTCATCATCGTCATCTACCTGAGACGTAGGCTGGCGAACAACATGTATGCAATTCTTCCTACAATTAATTACTGAGTGCCTATTACATGTCAGGCGTTTTTCCAGGCACAGGGGATTCAACAGTTTACAAAAATCCCTGCCTCGTGTAGCCTATCTTACTGTCTTCTTAACTAATAAATATTTAACGTATACTTAATACATGCTCTGAACTAGACGATAAGCTCCACGAAGACTCCCATTTTACAGAAGAGTTACTTATTAAAGATGAATAGGCTCCACTACCCAGTTTCTCCCAGCAATTAGGTAGGAGGGGGCGTGGGCCAAGTCCTAGGCTGGGCTTCTCCCCTGGCCTGAGGCCGGGGCTGCGGAAATGGAAATGAACGAGCACCTAGTCCCCAGCGCCGCTCCACCGGGGAGTTGGTCAGTCGGGCCGGGCCTGCAGCCTAGACTCGGCGCGGCAGCCACGCCCCCAGGCTCTCCCTCTTCACGCGGGCTGCGGCAGTGCCCCAAATCTCGCTGACCCGAAAGCCAGGCAGAAGGGGAAACTGAGGCCGGGTACAGCAGGTTGGGGCCGGAGCTAGCCCGCGTTTCCCCACGCCCAGGCCAAGCTGGCGACGCGTGGCAAGCGGCCCCAGGACCCTGAGGCCTGGGTCGGGCCGCGGCCCGGCGGGATGACTGTGCGCTTCGGCCACCGCGGGCTTGTCGCGCCAGGCGCCCGCGCCCCGCAGTCCCCAGCCCGCCCTACGCGGCCCGCCTCGCGGCGCTACCTGCAGGTCCCAGCCGGCCGACTCCAGGAAGAAGCGGGCCCGGTCCTCCTCGGCGCCCGTCACCGCCACGAACTCCCTCAGCGAGTCCTGTCGCTCCGCCGCCATCTTAGCTCCGTGCGCCGCCCAAACCGCCCCGGGCGCCGCCGCACAGCCTCAGCCCCGCCGGCGCGTTCCGCCCACCGGTCAGCCCTGTCCAGCTGAGCGGCGACCGCCCGCAGGCCCCGCCCCATGCGGTGCCTCACGCAAAACCTTCCGTGCGAGAACTCCGCCGCTCCGCGTCCTCTGGCGGCCGTAGCGTGGACCCTCAACCTAACAGCGGGGGTGGGAGCGCGGGGAGGATGAGAGGAGGGGCGGGTCTTCCGCTGGGTACCTGTGGGATGAAAGATCCCGAAAGGAGTCAGTTTCACAATTATTCATTGAGTCGTTTCCTCATTTCATTAATTTATTCATTCGTTCATTCACTTACTTGTTCAAATATTTACTGAGTGGAATCAAGGGCCCGTTGCTCTTCCACGGCTGGGGATCAGCAGCGAGCAAAACAGAGTCCCTGCCTTCTTGTTCACATTAGAGAGCCTTGAACAAGTCACTCTTGTCTCCCAACCCTTCCGTGGCTCCCCACCTCAATCTGCTTTAAAAATGTCTCAGGGCCTGCAAGACCCCTGTGAGATGTGCCAGCTCTCCATCTCATCTCCTAGGCTTCTCAGTATTTCCTCTGCTCCAGGCACACTTCCTTTCTTGCTGTTCCTTGAAGGTGCCAGATGCGTATTTGCATCAGAGCCTTTGTGCTCCCTTTGCCTGGAGCACCTTTCACTCTCCGGTGGGCAAGGTGCTCCCTCACTTTCTTCAGGTCTCTCAGACACAATCCCGTCTTAGAGGTCCTCAGCTTCTTTGCCCTCTTGCCTCTCACCACCCTGCCTGAAATGCTCTTCTCTTCTTCTTCCCCTGGTCTGCTCTTGCTTATGCTTCTGGTCTCAGTTTAGGTGTCACCTCCTCAAGGAGGCCTTTCTACATACCCAGGCTCTGTCAGACGGTCCCCAGTGTATGCCCTCTGGTGCCATGTTAAATGTCTGCCTTCCCCAAGGGCCACGATCCCTGTGAACAGCAGGGTTTCTGGCTGTTTCCAGCACAATATGGCTTAAGAGCACATGCTCTGGACTCAGCCTGGGGTTGAAGCCCAGCTGTTACTGCTTGTGTGATCTTGGGCAGATTATCTCTCTATTATTCAATTCCCTGATGTGTAAAGTGGAGCTCCTCGGAGTTCCTACTTCAGAGGGATGTGTGAGGATTCAATGTGAACTGCTGAGAGCAATGTTTGATACTTAGTGAGGCCCCAGCAAACGTTAGCTGTCATTTTATCTCCCGTGACCTGCAGTCACTGACATTAAACAATCACTTACTGACTCTTTGCTGAATTAATAAAGGAGCGAATAAATGAAACCTTGTGTGTTTGCATATCCAGGTGAGAAATGCAGGGATCAAAATCTGAGGACAAGGATGCTGGGCAGGTTCCTGGACCCCCAAGGAGTATTGAGCTGACTGTGGGATATGACCTAATTTCAATAAATAAAAATTTTCATTTTCCATAAAACAGATGCCTTTGTGGCTAGGAAAAATGAGAGACCCACAAACATACAGTCTTGAAGTGACGTGGCTACAGAGTCGCTGCCTTTAGTGTTCACTATTGTTGTGGGCTGGGCTCTCGCTGGACAAGCTGGGTGACGAGAGCAGGCCTCTTGCCCTCTCTGGGCCTCTGGGCCTCTGGGCCTCAGGGCCTACATTATACAAGGTAGGAGGTTAGAGGTGGGCCAGCCCAGTGTTCACAGCCTTCTCAGACCCATTTTCATAACAAACATTTTGTATCACCCCTTTACTGCCTTAAATGGAATCCAGAGATAATAAAACTGACCTACATGCACTGAGAAAACCAATATCAGGCCCTAACTGGAGAAGAGAAAGGATAGTAATTGGGATAAAATGATCTGTATTTCAATCCTCAGGTATAAGAACAGTACAAAGCAAAATGAAGCAGTTACATGCTGGCCTCTACGTACAGGGCTGTATTATGGTTGATTAAAAATGTTGTTAGTGTGCTGCTGTGGGTGATGTAATTTTTCAAAATGGTTTAAAAAAAAGCCTCAGTAAGATTATGAACAACACAAAGTTCAGTCTTCCCTTGATGGACACAGCAGTTGCATTCCTAGGAAATTTGGTATATATCAAAACCGTGCAAAAAATACTTTTAAGTTTATATGTTAAATGAATTAGGGTCTAGGTTCACTTTATTAAGAGCAGGCTTTCAGCTGCACTAGGTCCTGGTGGGATGTGTGGGAGGAATGACCGTTTTTTGCGGTGCAACTATCTCCTTTCCATTGCAGGGCATCCAGCACCAGCCCTGGTTCCCAGTTCCTTCCCCCTTCATTGCTGTGTCCACCCCAGATGCCCTCCAACTTCCCAGAAAGTCCAAGAGCCTGGGGGCTCACTCTACACTACGCTCATGCTCAGGGGAAAGCAAGGTCTTTCCACCCTGGAAACTGACTGATGACTTGCCCCAGCTTAAAGGTCTGAAGGTGATCCGCTCCCCATGATCCAGCTCCTCAACTAGTATATGAGTCCCTGGTTCCAGCTGTCACCTCTCTTCACTTTTGTGCCCCTGGGAAAACACTTTCTTATGCCAGGGCATCCCTGGCCCCTCCTCCAGAGGCCTCTGGGTATCCTTCCCCTGTAACACTACCTGATAGCTAATGTTTATTGAACACTTACTATGTCCCAGACACTTTTTTTTTTTTTTGTGGTACGCAGGCCTCTCACTGTCATGGCCTCTCTCGTTGTGGAGCACAGGCTTCGGACGCACAGGCTCAGTGGCCATGGCTCACGGGCCCAGCCGCTCTGTGGCATGTGGGATCTTCCTGGACCGGGCCACGAACTCGTGTCCCCTGCATAGGCAGGCGGACTCTCAACCACTGCGCCACAGGGAAGCCCCCAGACACTCTTAAAAGAAACTTAAATACACTGACTTACTCATCCTCATGACAACTCTATGAAGTGAGTTCTATTATCATTTCCATTTTATAAATGGGGAACCCTAGATTCCTAAATGAGTTTGAATCCAGGCATCTCAGATATGAGCCTTGTGTTCCCAACCACTACACCACCCCTGTCTCTCTTTGGCCTATAGGACTGTGCTTCCATGGCTGGTTTCTGGACGCAGCTCCAGATGATCTGACTGGAGGTATTTAGGGCCACAATTTGATTAGAAGGGAATGTGAGGGTGTGAAGTTGAAACTACATTTTCATAACATTTATCTAAATATCCTTAACAAAACTGGGTGAGGGGTGGTGCTGAAGGCCCTGCCACCTTCCTACCTCTAGCCCCTCCCTCCACCCACCTCCCCCCGCCCCGCCTCCACCCCCAAGTCCCACAACCACTACCAGCTCCAGGCTCCCCCCAAACTTGAAGATGCACTACCACCTGCTCCTGACCCACCGAGCCCCACCCCTTTCTCCCATAACCCCACTCCCAGTACTACATGCTCCCCCACCCTTCAAAGCTCACTTCCTCCCCAAGTTTCATCCCAGTCCCCTCCAATTTCATCCACACCTTTGTTCCCATCCTGGCCTTACCCCGGTCCCACTCTCTAGTTCCACCTTCCATCACCTGCCTGGCATGTTGTCAGCCTTCAACTACTTTTTATGTCGGAATGTAAGGGGCTGCAATAGTGAAAAGTTAGGTTCCTGCCCTCAGTGAGCTCAAATTCTAGTGGGGACAACTAATAATCATCAAGGAAATAAATACACACGCACTCACACGTACACGTAGCAGTAAGTGCTGAGAAGAAAACTTAAGGTGCAAATGGGAAATGAGAAGGAGGAAGATGTCGCGGTGGAGGGGGTGATCTCGGGAGGCTTCTTGAAGGAAACAGTTATGTAGAGACTTGGCTGAATTAGGGAATGTGTGTGGCCAAGGCCCATGTGGGTGCCAGAGTGGAGTCAGTTTAAAGGGTGGTGTTGGGAGATAAGATGGGGGTGTGTGTTGCAGGGAGCAGACTATGCAGGACCCTGTCAGGTGAGGAGATTTTCAGGGGCAGAGAAGGCAACCATCTCCAGTTATTTCAGAGGCCCAGTTCCATGCTATTCGTTTCCCATGGCTGCTGTAACACATTACCACAAATCTGATGGCATGAAACAACAGAAATTTATTCTCTCCTATTTCTGGAGGCCAGAGTATGAAATCAGCATCACTGGGCTGAAATCAAGGTGTTAGGGGGCCATGCTCCCTCCAGAGACACTGGGGAGAATCTGCTCCTTGCTTCTTCCAGCTTCTTGTGGCTGCCAGCATTGTTTAGCTTGTGGCCGCATCACTCCCATCTCTGCCTTTGTGGTCACATTGCTTTCTCCTCCTCCTCTGGGTGGAATCTCCCTCTGTCTCTCTCTCATCAGGACACTTGTGATTGCATTTAGGGCCCACCTGAATAATTCAGGACCACTGTTCCATTTATAGATCTTTAATCACATCTGCAAAGTCCTTTTTGCCATATAAGGTAACATTAACAGGTTCCAAGGATTATGACTTGGATATCTTTTGTGGGAGACATTATTCAATTTATTATATCTACCCTTTCTTCTGATATCTGGTAATTCAATGATTTATTCAATTCTCAGTGCAGTGTAAACCTTGACACTTGTTTCTTTTTCCTTTTTTGTAACACGATTATCTGATTTAAGTTTTGATTGTTGAGGCATCCATTTCAAAGAGGCACCCCCTTCAATGTGTTTATGTTGAATAAAAACATTGCCAGCCACAGAGCTAGATAGAGTCAGGCCATCTTCCCCCATAGAGCTTCCTTTGTTTTAGAGATCTTGTTTGTTTTCAGTAACTGATCATTTGAGCTACCAGTTGTTTTTTTTTTTCTTCTTCCTGGGCTTTAAATTCCCACTCTTAAGTTTTAAATTTACCAATAAAGAGTGAGCCCACAAAATCATCAACCCCAATAAAACAGAACCCCAGGTGCTGTCTCTCTCTCTCTTTCTCTCTCTTTCTCCTTCCCTGTGACCTCACTGTGTGGCCCCAGGAATGCTGTGTAAATTCCAGGTCTTGTAAAGTAATAAGCCTCTGTTTCTTCAAAGTTCCCTGATGGGTATCACTGAAGGGCATCTTGCACTCATAATACCAACCACAAGGGCCAGTCCAACCACAACACTGGTTATCGATATGCTGAAACTGGCACAAAACACTCAGACTAAATTAATGGCCCCTTAGACTTAGTATTATTCCAGCTGCTTTTCTGTTTGTTATGATGAAAAACATCCAGACTAATCCACGTCCCTACCTAATAGGTGCTAATAAATGTTTGTGTGGAAAGAGGAAAGGGAGTTTGCATGCACTGAGTGTACACAGAGCACATAGCACATAGTAAGCCCTCAGTGGATGTTGAATTGAATTGCTTCTTATACAGTGCAGAGAGTCCACGTGATTGTCCTCGACGTTCCAAGAGGTGCAGTTAGTTACTAATGGTGGTCAGGGAGGGAGTGGGGGCTTCAGGATTAGAAATCGGGCATGTCTGACTCCAAGGAATGCATGCTTTCCCCTACATCAGGGTTCCTCAACTTCGGTACTACGGATACATTGGGCCAGATAACTCTCCGTTGTGGGGTATGCCCTGTGCATTATAGGATAATTAGTGGCATCCCTGACCTCTACCCGCTAGATGACAATGGTACCCCCCAAGCTGTGACAATCAAAAATGTCTCTAGACATTGCCACATACCCCCTGGGGGGGCAAAGTATTCTCTTCTTGAGAACTACTGCCCTCCATTATGCTGCCCTAGTGGAGGTGGAGGTATAAAGAGATGCCATTTCATCTGGGAATTGAATTCAGGTGTCCCACGGAACAAGTAAGAAACTGTCTCTATGCCACAGAGGTGGAGATCACTGGTTATCTACTGATGTTTACTCTCTGATTCTCTAGTGACAGATTTTAGCTGGGCGCACCTTGCTAGAATAAAGACTACGTTTCCTAGCCTTCCTTGCAGCTAGGTGTGACCATGTGACCACATTCCAGCCAATTTGAGGTGATGTGGACAAATTCCCAGCTGTGACCCTGAAGGGAAGTGTCATTCTCCCCTTCACTACTTCTTTCCCTGGTCTTTCTGCCTGGGATATGGACCTGGTAACAACAAGATCAAGGAATCCTGGGTCTCAATACCAGGGAGTCCCGAATTGCCTGGCCGGCTTATACTGGAATATTACTAAAGAAACCAACTTTCTTCTGATTTGAGCCACTGTTATTTAAGAGTTTTGTTAAAGTTTCCAAACCTGCATTCTAACTGTTACAGCCACCCAAGTCAGCCACAGTGGAGAAGGAAAGAAGGCAGGAAAGGAGGAAGGAAGGATGTAGATGGAGGGGCACAGGTGGTCTGGTTGGGCTCAGAGACACTCAGGGAAACCTTCTGGGAAAGACTCTGAGTTGCATCTTGAAGGAAGAGAAAATGTGGAGTGGGGAGCAAAGGGGCAAGCCCTCCAGAAGGGGCTACAGCAGGAGCAAGGGCCTCAAGGAGAGACCTGGGCAAGGTCTTGAAGAACAAGGAGGGCTTGAACAGGCTGAGAAGAGAGAGGAAGGCAAATCCAGTGCCAAATGGGGAATTTCGCCAGGTGAAAGGAAATCGGGTGTAGGGAATCTGGAGTTCGTCATGAGGCCTGAGGGCAACTGGAGGCTGGAATTGGAGGCAGAGGAATGATTGGGGAGTCCCTGGCCCTCTCTTAGAGGACCCACTCTAGGGCTGACCAGTCATCCATACCCCATGCCCCATGCCAAGATGAGCACAGCTGCTGGGCCTGAATTTTTGACATCTTCTTGTCAAGGGTTCCTCCGGTGGGCAGCCAGGGCCAGCAGGACTGCAGCCAAGGTTACAGCTTTCAGTCCCAGGACCACAAGAGTGAGCACAGACAGGAGGCCTGGGGGACACAGAGGAAAGCTCAGGAAGGATCCCAGCTGAGCCCCCAACAGCCCACACCTCAGTGCCTTTATGCTGGAGTTGGGTCAAACTTCTGTATAACCTCTGGGGCCTCATCCTTTTTACCCTGGAAGAGATCAAAGACCTCCCATCCCCCTGTACCAGGCTCAAAGAACCTTTGCCCAATATCCTACCTGTACCTTTAATCATCTTGACAGCATCTCTGACCTCTGATAACAATAGAAAATTGCTTTCGTTATAGACTGCTCAGCTCCTCTGTCCCAGGCCCTGAGCTAAGCACTTCCTAATTGCCTTATATAATCCTCAAACTAATCTTGCAAGGTAGGATAGCAATCCAGCTTGTATAGATAAGGAGACAGATCCAGAGTGGGGAAGTGATTTTCTCAGGTCTACATGTGTCAAAGTAGTGATGGGACCAAGTGGTTTGGCTCCCAAGAATGGCAGGAACAGGGCTGAGCATCAGGGAAGCTAACCTGGTCACCTCTATTCCAAGTTCGCCCCAGTTATCAAGTGCCCTCGAGTATACCTTGAGGTGATGTGACAGGCACAGTTCTGGGCACTTGACACATGTGGCCCCATTAGATCTGTACATAACCCCATGAGGTAGGTTCTCTGTTTCTTATCTCCCTTCTTCCCCCTAGATCACAGAGCAGGGCACCAGAGATTCAAGGAGTAAGGCAACTTGTCCATAATCTCACAGCTAGAAAGGGGCTCAATCCAGGAAGCCTGGCTACAAAGCCATGTTCTTCAGCACTGTTAAGCACAGCTTCATAGTGCAGCCTTGCTCTGAATCACGGGGAGCTCACCACCTCGTAAGCAAGACTGCCCACTGAACAGTTAGCACTGACTGTTAGAAAGTCCTTCCTTTGACTGAGCTTTAATGTGGTTCTCTGGGTTCTGGTTCTGCAGCTGAGATGGAGTCCTGGGAACTGTCTTAGTGGCAGAAGGGCCCTAGAAGTCTGGGACTGCACCTTTCCCATGGCCAAGCCATCTCTGGCCGCACTTACCTGTGGGAGCCTGGTTAACGCCACTGGAGATAGGTACACTCACCTGATGGAAATACCTTGGCTGCACGTTCATTGGTGAATTCTGACTCTTGGAGAGAAGTGTGCTTTGCTGCAAGGGAGAAAAGTGGTCTCACACTCCCCTTTCTTTCTATCACTCCACTTCTTGAGTCCCTGTGTTAGGAGCTGGGGTCCCTGAGATGAGTCTGCCAGTTTCTGCCCGGGATGGGGGCTAGAAGTCAAGCCCTGTAGTTAGAACTGCATGAGCCTCTCTGGGGTAGGGACAATGCTTGCTTCATTGCAGTGTCTGCAGCACCTAGTACAGTGTAGAGTAGTCAACAGGCATGCAATAGATATTTGTTGAATCATTAACAGTCTATAAAATGTTCTGTGGAGCTCAGAATGGGGATAAATTAACTCTGCCTGGGAGAAGGAGAAGGTTTCACAAAGGAGGGGCTATTTGTGCTGGGCCTTGAAGGATGAGTAGAAGTTCTCCGTAGAAAAGGAGAAAGCATTCCAGGCAGAGGGAATAGCTTATGTAAAGGCCTTGAGGCTAAGAAGAGCTAGCTTGTTTGGGACATGATGAAATTTTCCTTGTGGACCACCTCTCCCTCTCCCCCAACATCTCCTAAACCACCTGTCTCACCTTTGACTCTCAGCCTGGTGCCCTGTCCAGATAGGTATTGTCTGTTGGGTTTCCTCTGAAACTTTACACAGTAATAAGTGCCTGAATGCTCAGTGGAGATGCCATGCAGAAGAATGCTGAAATCATTGTTGGAAGCCCGGACCGCTGTCACATTGGGGTAGGAGATACCTCTAAAGTTGTAAATGGCCTCCCGGCTCAGACCAGCTCCCTGAAACCACCTGATGGGTCCGGGGGGACCATCTCCAAGCACCGTGCAGTTCAGGAAGACAGTGTCTCCAGTGGTTGCCAACACCAACTCCTGGGGTTGGATGATCCAGAGGTCTGGCTCTGGGTCCCCAGCTCCTGCAGCCAAAGAGAGGACTTTGTTGTTCCCTCTCTCCCTCCGTAGTCCAATCATTTCCTCCCTCATATCTACCCTCCCTTTGCTTCCCCTGTTTTCTTCACTCAGTCACTCCCTCCCACATTCCCTTGTTATTCACTAATTGATTCACTCAGTAAAGGAATTCTCAGTACCTACTATGTGCTGATGCTAGGATTGGGGAAAAGGAAGCTTGCTAAGACCTACAAATGTCCTGCCCTGGAGAAGTTCTCAGTCTGGGGGTGGAGATGGTCCAGAAAATCCCCCTGAGGTTGGAAACCCAGAGGACTGCAAGACTAAGAGAGGCTTGGAAGGAGTCAGAGAAGACTTCCTGAAATGCTTGCATTAAGTTAAAATGAACCCCCCTCCCCACCCCACCACACATACATGGATACCCTCCATGTCAACGGTTTACGGGGGTTTCACAAACATCAATTCTTCTATTTCATCACCTGAATATCCCTTGAAGTAGGAATTTTGTTGCCTATTTTGCAAGTTAAGCACTTGAAGGAGAGAGAGCTGAAGTGACTAATTTAAGAACACATTTCTACTGAATGACAGACCCAGGATTTGGGTGTCCAGGTCACCAATGGTGGACTTATAGATAGTATGACTGGTTATTTGGGGATTAAATGATCAGCCCCAGTTCTTGACTCTCCTCTGATAGTGTGGCACATCCATACTCTTGCTGTGGATTCATGGTGACCAGGTACACTTCCTTGTCTCTTAACTTTGACCTTAGCCATGTGACTTGCTTTAGCCAATGGGCTGTTAGCAGATGTTATATGAGTAGAAGCTTGAAATGTGCTTAGGGTGTTGGGACTTGCCCTCTTGTGCTTCTGCCATCTCCATGAGAAATATGTACTCTGGCCAAACTTCTGGGCCCTGGAATGAGACATGTAGAACAGAACCACCCCAGCTGCCTGTAAATGTGTGAGTGAGACATACTAATTGTTATATGCCACTGAGATTTTGTGTGTGCAGCATGATTGTGGATAAAGGTGACAGATGCAGGGAGACAGATCAGAGCAGAATGCTATGACCTGCAGGGCCTGATACTCACTCTTCACAAGCACAGAGGTGCCCTCGTCCAGCTTCTTTCCTGAGTGCTCATTCAAGCCATCAAGTCTCACACAGTGGTAGCTTCCAGCATGTTTCGCGGTGACATTGTGGATATAGATGGAATAGTCGCAATTAAGTGGTTCCAGTGTCTTCTGGATCATGGGCATTACCCCGGGGAAGAAGCCATGTTTGAAGTTATAAATTTCCTGCTGGTCCTGGTTGCTCACCTTGACCCATTTTATCATGCCATCAGTGCAGGAGCCGACTACTGTACACCTCAGCAGGAGTGTCTCACCTTCTGCCACCAGCATGGGGCCTTCAGGCTGCAGGACCTGCCATTTACCCCCCTTGCTCTGCTCAGAAGCTCCTGCAACAGAGGAAGAAAGGCCTTGTGCTGGGCTGGAGGGACTTGGAGCCCTAAGAGGCAAACTTAACATAAACCAGCCATCAGCTGGTCAAGAACAATTGCTTAGAACACTTGAGGGGTGTTGTTGGAGAGGGAAGTGAAAGAGGAGATGAGGCAGCTGGCTGGAGAGAGAGAGAGAGAGAGAGAGCAGGGCTATTAAATGGATTACTTATGAGTAATAGATGGCACTTGAGTGCTCACCATGTGCCAGGCAATGCATGTATTATCTCATTTATTCCTCCAACACTCCTTAGAGGTTGGCAGCATCATCCCCATCTTACAATAGAAGACATTGAGAACCCAGAAAGAGTTAGGTAGCTTTCCCAGGATCACTGCTAATTGGGCTGAATTTTGCCTCCCCCACAAATTCATATACTGAAGTCCTAACTCCCAGTACCTCAGAATGAGATTCCATTTGGAGATAGGGTCTTTAAATAGGTGATTAAGTTAAAATTAGGTCACATAGGTGGGTCCTAACCCAAATATAACTGGTGACCTTATAAGAAGAAGATAGGTTGAACTATTGAGTTTGGCTTGAGACTGGGCACAGAGAAGGAAGGCCAAGCTGTCCCAATGGAAGTTCTTCTACACCTGGGTTATGAACAGCAACTCAGGTACTCCCTCCAAGAGCTCTGTGAGGTTCTCCATTTCTGAGAGAAAACTAATACTCAAGGAGGTGCAGAAACCTGAGGGGAACCATGCATTCAGTAGGTGTCATGGCCAGGATTTGGACTCAGATCAACTGCCTCAAGATTCTGCTCACTACAGGTCATCAGCTTTGTGCCTCGAGTTTCCCTTCATCTGTGCTTCCATCAGGCCTTGGGAATAACTTGGTCTCATTCCAAGACTTAAGTTTGTATCGTGGTGTTTCTCAGTTGGGAGTGAGGTAGGGGAGGAGAATGAAGCAAACATTCCCTTCTAACAGGATCTAGGGAAGGGTTGTGGAATTCTAAATTAATTTCCCCTCATCTTCAGCTAGGCATGCACCATTAGCCACTAAGAACTGCCTCATAGCTGTGACCAAGTGACACCCCACATTCAATCCTAGGAATTTCGTTTGTCCTTAGTTCCAGGAAGTTCAGCAAACACCCACCCCCAAACACCATTATTTGAGTCAGTCAGACCTTGTTTTCTCTAATTCTTTCTAGTCGTTCTTCCCCTGGCCTCAGGTAGTTTCCTCACATGGATGTGCTAAACTGTGCCCATCACTCAGCACAGGGCTGAGAATAATGCCTGCTCCCACCTGTAAAACTGGAAAACCTCATGATCGCCAGGGCAATGGGTAGACTACACAGAAGGGAGTACTCTACCTAGAGAGAGGTGCTCTGGTCCCACCTAGCAAATCTAGAAAGTAAGGTCCCAAAATAATAAAATATAGTAACATTCTATTGTGAGGCTTATAATGCATGTGTAGGTAAAGTTAAGGCAATAATAGAATAAAGGCTGGTGTGGGGAGAATGTTAGTATACCATCATAAGGTTCTTATACTGTATATGAAATGGTATGATATCACTTAAGGTAGATGTTGATAAATTACAGAGGTATATTATAAACCCTAAAACAACCACTAAACTTCAAAATAAAGTTATAGCTAATAAGCCAATAAAGGAGAGAAAATAACATTATAAAAATATTAAATTACCAAATGAAAACAGAAAAAGAGGAAAAAGGGAACAAAGAACAAGTAGAACAAATAGGAAAGTAATAGATTTAGACCTAATCATATCAAAGATTACTTTAAATGTAAATGGTCTAAATATTCTCTGTAAAAGTTAGAGATTGTCAGATTGGACAAAAAAGTAATATCCAACTACATGTTGCCTACAAGAACTCCACTGTAAATATAAAGACGCAAATATGTTAAAAGAAGAATGATGGAAAAAGATATATCATAGTAACACTAATCAAAAGCTGGAGTGACTATATTAATAGCAGATAAAGTAGATTTTGGAGCAAAAACTATCTCCAGGAATAAAGAATGCCATTTGACAATGACAAAGGGGTAAAATAATCAAGAAGACATAAAACCCCCAAGCATTTATGCACCTAATAACAGAACTTGAAAGTATATGAAGCAAAACCCAACAGAACTGCAGGGAGAAACAGACAAATCCACAGTTACAGTCTGAGATTTCAATATCCTTATTTCAATAGTTGATAGAACAAATAAATAGGCAGAAAATCAGAAAGAATACAGAAGATTTAAAAATACTATCAACAACTTAGTCTAATTGATATTTACAGAAAATTATATCCCCAAATAGCAGGATATACAGTTACTTTCAATTGTACAAGGAACATTTACAAAGATAGAGCATGTTCTGAGTCAAAAAAAAGTCTCAATAAATTTAAAAGAATTCAAGTCATGAAAAGCATGAACTTTGACCACAATGGAATTAAATTAGTAGAATCAGTAACAGATGCCACGAAAACTTCAGATGTTTGAAAACTAATACATGAGTCAAAGACAAAATAAAATGGTAATTAGGAAGTATTTTGATCTGAATGAAAACGAAAACACAGCATTAAAGTTTGTGGCATGTTGCTTAAGCTGATGGATATTTTAGCATTAAATGCTTATTTAGGAAAGAAGAAAAGACTTAAATGAATGACCGTAGTTTCATCTTAAAATAGAAAAAAGGAGCAAATTAAATCAAAAGTAAATAAAAGAAAGGAAACTACAAGGATCTGAGTGAAAATCAATAAAGTAGAAAACCAAAAACAATAGAGAAAATCACCAAGAATAAAATCTTTGAGAAGATCATTAAAACTAATACATCTCTAGCCCTTCTGAATAAGGAGAGAAGGAGAGCGAGAGAAAGAGAAAGAGAGAGAGAGTGTGAGAGCCATAGATAGGTATCAGGAATGAGAGAGGTGACACCAGTACAGTTTTTACAGATATTAAAAGAATAATTAGGCATTGTTATTAACAAGTTTCATGGCTATATATACTTAACAACACAAACAAATTTCTTGAAAATCACAAACTACCAAAGCTACCTCAAATGACTCTACTACCCAAAGCAATCTACAGATTCAATGCAATCCCTATGAAACTACCACTGGCATTTTTCACAGAACTAGAACAAAAAATCTCACAATTTGTATGGAAACACAAAAGACCCCGAATAGCCAAAGCAATCTTGAGAACGAAAAATGGAGCTGGAGGAATCAGGCTTCCTGACTTCAGACTATACTACAAAGCTACAGTAATCAAGACAGTATGGTACTGGCACAAGAACAGAAATATAGATCAATGGAACAGGATAGAGAGCCCAGAGATAAACCCACGCACATATGGTCACCTTATCTTTGACAAAGGAAGCAGAAATGTACAGTGGAGAAAGGACAGCCTCTTCAATAAGTGGTGCTGGGAAAACTGGACAGCTACATGTAAAAGTATGAGATTAGATCACTCCCTAACACCATACACAAAAATAAGCTCAAAATGGATTAAAGACCTAAATGTAAGGCCAGAAACTATCAAACTCTTAGAGGAAAACATAGGCAGAACACTCTATGACATAAATCACAGCAAGATCCTTTTTGACCCACCTCCTAGAGAAATGGAAATAAAAACAAAAGTAAACAAATGGGACCTAATGAAACTTAAAAGCTTTTGCGCAGCAAAGGAAACCATAAACAAGACCAAAAGACAACCCTCAGAATGGGAGAAAATATTTGCAAATGAAGCAACTGACAAAGGATTAATCTCCAAAATTTATAAGCAGCTCATGCAGCTTAATAACAAAAGAACAAACAACCCTATCCAAAAATGGGCAGAAGACCTAAATAGACATTTCTCCAAAGAAGATATACAGAGTGCCAACAAACACATGAAAGAATGCTCAACATCACTAATCATTAGAGAAATGCAAATCAAAACTACAATGAGATATCATCTCACACCAGTCAGAATGGCCATCATCAAAAAATCTAGAAACAATAAATGCTGGAGAGGGTGTGGAGAAAAGGGAACCCTCTTACACTGTTGGTGGGAATGTAAATTGATACAGCCACTGTGGAGAACAGTATGGAGGTTCCTTAAAAAGCTACAAATAGAACTACCATATGACCCAGCAATCCCACTACTGGGCATATACCCTGAGAAAACCATAATTCAAAGAGTCATGTACCAAAATGTTCATTGCAGCTCTATTTACAATAGCCCAGAGATGGAAACAACCTAAGTGTCCATCATCAGATGAATGGATAAAGAAGATGTGGCACATATATACAATGGAATATTACTCAGCCATAAAAAGAGACGAAATTGAGCTACTTGTAATGAGGTGGATAGACCTAGAGTCTGTCATACAGAGTGAAGTAAGTCAGAAAGAGAGAGACAAATACCGTATGCTAACACATATATATGGAATTTAAGAAAAAAAAAATGTCATGAAAAACCTAGGGGTGAAACAGGAATAAAGACACAGACTTACTAGAGAATGGACTTGAGGCTATGGGGAGGGGGAAGGGTAAACCGTGACAAAGCAATAAAGAGGCATGGACATGTATACACTACCAAACGTAAGGTAGATAGCTAGTGGGAAGCAGCCGCATAGCACAGGGAGATCAGCTCGGTGCTGTGTGACCGCCTGGAGGGGTGGGATAGGGAGGGTGGGAGGGAGGGTGATGCAAGCGGGAAGAGATATGGGAACATATGTATATATATAACTGATTCATTTTGTTGTGAAGCTGAAACTAACATACCATTGTAAAGCAATTATGCTCCAATAAAGATGTTTAAAAAAAAAAAAAAAAGCTACCTCAAGAAGAGATAAATAGATGTTTCTATCTATTTAAAACATTTAATTTGTTTTAAAAACCTTCCCACAAAGAAAACTCCAAGTCCAGATAGCTTCACTGGTGAATTCTACCATATATTTAGATACAACACCAAAATCTTGATCGATAAAAGAACAAGTTGATAAATAAAAATTAAGAACTCTTAAAAGGAGTTCAAAAGACACTTGTGAAAGAAGAAAAGATAAGCCACAGAGTAGGAACAAATCTCTGCAAAGCATACATCTGATAAAAGGTTTGTAACCAGAATATACAAAGAATTCTCAAAACTCAATAATAAGAAACACAATTTAAAAATGGGCGTTGAATGGACCCTCATCAAAAAAAATGCACGTGAAAGATATTCAACATCATTACACATTAGAGAAATGCAAATTAAAACTACAAACAGATATCACCACACACCTTTTAGAATGACTAAAATTGAAAAGGCTGACTATACCAAGTGTTGGCAAGGATGTGGGGGAAATGTTATCCTCCTACATTGATGATGAAAATATAAAGTGGTACAACCACTTTGGAAAACACTTTGGCAGTGTCTTAAAAAGTTAAACAATCACCTACCATATGATCCAGTCATTTTATTCTTAAGTATTTTCCCAAGAGAAGTGAAAGCATATGTCCACACAAAGACTTTTATATGAATGTTCAAAGATGCTTTATTTGTAATAGCCCCAAACTGCGAATAACCCAAATATCTGTCAATAGGTTAGTGGAAAAACAAACTGGTTTATCCATAAGGTAGCTAGAAATGAAAAGAAATGACTATTGATATGTGCAACAATATGAATGAATCTCAGAATAATTACAATGAGTAAAAGAAGCCAGGCAAACAGGAGTATATACTGTATGATGTTTGTTGTATAAAGTTCTAGAAATTGCAGACTACTCTATCGTGATGGAAAGCAGATAAGCTGTTGCCTGGGGAGGAGGAGGAGTGGAAAGGGTAAATCACAAGGAAACTTTTATGGGTGTTTGAGGTATTCCTCATCTTGATTATCTTGGTGATAAGTTCACAAGTGTGAAATGCCCACAAAACTTGTCAAATTGTACACCTTAAATATGTACAGTTTATAGTATGTCAATTATACCTCAATAAAGCTGTTAAAAAATTTATAAAGATGAAGCTTCTGTGTGTGATGAGAAAGGGAGAACTAATGGAGTAGAGGCAGTGGGAGGAGATGAGGGCTCAGAAAGTCTCATGATTCTTATCCCAGTTGGGGTGAGTCTGGGAAAGTGAAATAGCAGGGAGGAAACTGGAGCCTGGAATAAGGCCCTGTGCCCCACACCCCTCTCTCTCTCCCTTTCTTGATTCTCCTTCTGTGTTGTCACATGGACTTTGGGAATTGTCCTCGGTGCTTTGTCTCTACCTTAGCTGTGGAGCTGGACCATTCCCTTTCCCACAGCTCTGGGATTTCTTTCCACCCATTTTCCATCTGCATGCTCTTGTTTTTCATGATTCCTATTGAGGGGTTCCCTTTTGGAAGCATGATAGAAATCAACATTTTTCAAAAATATTTTGAATATATTTTATCCCGGTTAGTTTAGATATATGATTTCCTAACCTAGTGCCTAACATGTAATGGACACTCAAAAGTCTTTGTGAAACGAGTTAATAAGAATTACGATTCACATTTTCCTCGAGAAAACCAGCTGGAAGAAGAGAAGTGGTGCCCCAAGTCACAGCCAGTGAACGAGGGAGCATCCAGGTCTGACTCCACACCAGGGTCCCACTGGGGCCTCTCTTGGGGGTGACAATTCTGGAGGACCCTAGGTGTGATGAACAGAATCTGGACCTCAGTAGGGCTTGGGGCAGAGACCCACATGGGCAGGTGGTGGAATGAGCCCACTGATAGCCATGCATCTTGTCTGGTGGATCAGAGGGTTCTGGGCTCAGAGGGTGAGTTGTACCCAGAAGGCCCAAAACTCAGCAGCTAAATCAGCCTGATCCTGACTTAGAGGAGACATGGGTATGATAATAATAGCCAACAGTTATTAAATCTTTACATCGTGCCAGGTATTTATAGGCATTATCTCATTGAATCCTCCAAACAAAGAGGTAGGTCCCAGGATTAGTTGCATTTTGGCTCATGGATGTTTGATTTGTATCGTTGCACAGGGCCCAGAGCTTAGACAGGCCTCATGCTTGCCTTAATGCTCTACTGCTGCTGTCTTAAAATTCTTAATACTTTTTTTTTAACGTCTTTATTGGAGTATAATTGCTTTACAATGGTGTGTTAGTTTCTGCTTTATAACAAAGTGAATCAGTTATACATATACATATGTTCCCATATCTCTTCCCTCTTGCGTCTCCCTCCCTCCCACCCTCCCTATCCCACCCCTCTAAGTGGTCACAAAGCACCGAGCTGATCTCCCTGTGCTATGCGGCTGCTTCCCACTAGCTATCTATTTTACGTTTGGTAGTGGATATATATGTCCATGCCACTCTCTCACATGGTCACAGCTTACCCTTCCCCCTCTCCATGTCCTCAAGTCCATTCTCTAGTAGGTCTGTGTCTTTATTCCCGTCTTACCCCTAGGTTCTTCATGCCCTTTTATTTATTTATTTATTTTAATTTTTTATTTAATTATTTTTTTCCTTAGATTCCATATATATGTGTTAGCATACAGTATTTGTTTTTCTCTTTCTGACTTACTTCACTCTGTATGACAGACTCTAGGTCCATCCACCTCACTACAAATATCTCAATTTCGTTTCTTTTTATGGCTGAATCATATATCTTGAGAAAACCATAATTCAAAGAGTCATGTACCAAAACGTTCATTGCAGCTCTTAATACTTTTTGAACAAAGGACCTGTACTTTTATTTTTCACAAGGCTGGGCAAATTATGTAGCTGGTCCTGGGCTGAGCCTCACCATTTTTATATTTAATACAGTACCCCTAGAGAAAGGCCCCAAAGAGCAGTTCTTTGTAGATAGGCATGCAAGTGTCTGAGCCAGAACCCGGCGGTATGAGCCCAGAGCCTGGCAGCTTAACATCCCTGTGCTGCCCAAGAAGTTCTGCTTCTCTCAACACTTGGTCTGCACTCTGCTGGGATCAGGAAAGTTCTCAGCTCTCCCCTCCCCCTCCATCTTGGTGGGGTCAAGCCCCTCCTGGCACCTCTCTGTGGGATCAGCCAGGGGTGGATCCTGTTCTGTCCCAGATCCTACTCACCCCAGAGGACAAGGAGCAGTGCCAGCAGCCAGGAGCGGGGAGATGAATGAGCCAGGCGGGTAGGAGTGGGCATCACTGGGGGCAAAGTGTGCCTCCCGTGGTCTCCTAGACTGGCCACCATTCCGTTCTCTGATCGATGTTGGAGTCTGAAGTGAGATCTGTGGGCAAGGCTTTTTCTGCTTCTCATGGCCAAGGCTACTTGGGGATATATTTTCACTACAGCAAGACAAGGCTGCTGGTGTAAGAGGAAGAAGCTGGGTGAAGAGGTTTCCGGCTTTCGTGTCTGAGCAGTAGTTCCTGTAATCACTCTGTCAAAGACTTGACCTTTTCCAGACCCTGTCCTTGGCATCCTGGAAGGGAGATGAGCATGGCTGTCATAGTGTGCCCTCAAGTCAGCCTGACTTTGGATCAAGAATCAGGTCTGCCTCTTCCTGGCTGTGTGACATTTCAAAGTCACTTGTCATCTTTGAGCCTTTGTTGCCTCATTTGCAAAATGGGGACAGTAACAATCCCTTCCTAAGAAAGGTGTTGCAGGAATGATACATGTGTGTGAGGGCTTAGCATAATGTAAAGGCTAAACATATTAGCCATCATTATTCATAATATGTAGGAAATAGAGGAGGTGATATTTGCTTAAGAAGGATTTATTATAAAGCAAGCTTCCCAGAGGCCTCCTTTTAACATTGCAGGGTGACACACACTCTCTTCCTAATTGTGTAATCTTGGGCAACTTTCTAAACCTCCATTTTCTGGGGTCCAAATGTAACACACTCGGATTGTGCAAAAATCTGTGTTTTGTGGCACCTTAATTTTCTGTAATTGATCTAAACTTCCTTGGGACCCCCCCCCCCCGCCCCATCATGCTACCTATCAGGAAGGAAAAGATTAAGTGTGCTAATTAATCCCAGGCTCTTCCAGGTCTGACAGCCTCTTTAGCTGTACTGTTTGGATTCAAATCTTGGCTTTACACAGATCTGGCTGTGTGACCCTAGGACAATCACTGATCCGTAAAATAAAAATAAAAATATGCTTGCAAGTATGGGGTGGAGTAAGCACTGTATATGCTGCCATCATTCTCTCTTAGGTTAACTCAGTCTTTTCTAGAAAATAAAAGAAGGTCAAGCTTTCAGTTCTTCCCTTCTTCTTTCCTAATGCAGATGGTCCTGGGTGCAGAGGAAGCTGAAGTTTCTTTCTGGGGTAGAGTAGTGGGCCTTGGGTTTGAACACTGTCTTGGCGTCTGGGTCTGTCTTGGAGGTTGGTCTAATTTCATCCCTGAGCACTTTTCACTGGGTCTGTCAAGGTGTGGCTGGTCCTGTATGGCCTTTGGGACCTTTCATTGGCACCACTGCTAAATTGCATTGCTTCCTCTACTTGTTCTCCTGTTGAGGAGGCCCATCTATTGGAACCTCTTTGAACAGATCACAGGCCTAGAAAATTCCACCAGACCCTCAGGACCTCCATGTCATCCTCACAGGGGAACTTTTGAATCAGCCACTTATCTGTGTGAATTCCATTCTCAGCTATTTCTTTCATTCTCAAGTTTTTTAAAAATTAGTTTAATTTATTTTAATAGGTAAGGCATTGTATTGGTTAGCTACTGCTGAGTAACAAATCATACCAAAAATGTTGTGACTTAAAACAATAACCATTTATTTAACTTGTGATTCTGTGGGTTGATAATTTCATCTGGGCTTAGCTCCATTGTTCTTCATATCTCTGCTGATTTTTGACTGGTATTGCCATGCATTCGAGATCTGCATCAGGTTGGCTAAATTGCTTTGCTACTGGGGTTGGCTGACTGTTGCCTGGGCCACCTCAGTTTTCCTCCATATGGTCGCTCATTCTCCAGGAGGCTAGTCTGGGCTTGTGCAGTTGAGAGGGACAGTTTTGAGAAAGAGCAGAAGTTCTAAGGTACAGTGTCACTTCTGCCACATTCTTTTGGCCAAAGGAAGTCACAAGACCAGACCAGATTCAAGGGATGGAAAATAGACTTCACCTCTTAATAAGAGGAGCTGCAAAATCAGATCACAAAGGGCATGGATACAGGGAGGGGGTAAAGAATTATATATATTTTTGTAATTTACCACAGGCATCCATGGGGTTCAAAATTCACACGATTTAAAGTCTCCTTCATAGGGCTCCCTAATATTACCTTCCCTAGGGTTAACCATGGTTGCAAGTTTCTGGAGACATTCAGTTCCCTCACTATTTCTGATCTGTTGCTCAGATGTCAGGTTGAACATGGTCCCTTGTGTGGTCTGTGGCACCCTAGGAAGGTTCCTGGACACCCTAAGAAGCCAGGTCAAATCCCTTCTTCCCTAGGATTTCTAAATACACTTGGGGTTTGTATACGCCATTCTCACCACACCCCATAGTTTTGACCCCAGGGTATGGTTGCCAGGACCCTAGCATCTCAACTCCTGCTCTTCCTCCCCCTTACTTGCCACCCTCATCAAATCATAGGGAAGACACCCCCTTCTTTCTTTCTGTAGGGACTTTCCTAACCTCAACTGTCTTCTGAGCAGATGGTCTTCTTTGTTTTGGCTGGAATCCCTTTGGCCCCCTCATTGAGGCAACAAGTCTTAGGCTCCATCTTTGATAAGGGACAGAGCTGCACAGGAAGGACTGGACTACTGTGAGGAGGAAAAATGCACAAGGAAGTATATAAAAAATATTAAACTTGTCCCTTCACCATAAAAAGATGCCATATGATTAGCATGTGGGGCACTGGCTCCCAGTAATTTCTCAGTATCTAGGAGCAATGATTCTCCTCCTGGTTTAGTGGACTTGGTACTTGGTTGTTGCAGGAATGGTGGTGTCTATTACTAGCTTGAGGAGTTAGTCTAAATTGTTTTCAAAAGGGGCAACTGAGGTATATATAAATCACAAGTCCACACTTAACATTGACTTTTTTCTCTCTGCAAAAACGGAACTTTGTAAAACAACAGCTTCTTCATTGTTTACCACAAAATGGAAAACCCAGTAAGCAAATCTAGGGAAAATATTCAACCTCATCAGCAAAAACAAACAAAAAACAAAAAACAAAAAATTAAAAAACAGCACTGGTGTTTTTGTAATCAACATTTATCTCCATTCCTTTCTGTTCTCCTCTTTATCAGAGGAGCTAAACCCTGGGGACCACATTTTTCAGAACTCCTTGCCAGGTTTGCTTGGGATTCAGTTCTACTGAGGAGAGATGCTTGCATTAGATTTGGAAGGTGAAAGAGAAGGAGAGGCATGACTGCCCCTCTAGAAATGGAGAGGGGAAGATGTGTGGGCATCAGAAGGTGACAAATGTGAGGTTTTGCAGTGGCCCCCACCATAAATCTTCCATAAATCACTTGTAAGTCACAGGCAGCTGTGACCACTGGTGGTGGGTTCCTATGAATATTGCAGATTCTTGGTTCTTCCGAAACTAGGAATAAACTAGGGAGCTAAAGCAGTGAGGATGTCCAGTGTTCTGTATGCAACAAATCTCCCAGTTTCCATGAGAATAAAGCAGGATTGCATGGCTTTTTTTCTTTTTTTGACCTGAACTTGAATTCATCTAGCATCATTTCAGCCATTTTCTTTTTCTTCCTTCCTTCCTTCCTTCCTTCCTTCCTTCCTTCCTTCCTTCCTTCCTTCCTTCCTTCCTTCCTTCCTTTCTTTCTTCTTTCTTTCTTTCTCCCTCTCTGTCTCCCTCTCTGTCTCTCTTTCTTTCATTTTTTGCCTGGGCCACGTTGCGTGTGGGATCTTAGTTCCCTGATCAGGGATCGAACCCACGCCCCTTGCATTGGAATAGCAGAGTCTTAACCACTGGACCGCCAGGGAAGCCCATTCTCTTTATTTAGAAGAGCATTTGGTGTCTCATTAATACTGAAGCCTCTAGGTCCTTGAACCTGACTCTCTGCTGTTTGCAACTTGTCCTGTCCTGTGGCTTGATTCCCCTTTTCTGTCTATTTTTTCTTATTTTATGTCAAATCCCATGACATGTTTGTTGGTATTGCTTTAATTTTTGTTGAGGTATGACTTACAGAGTAGTGTATGTAAGGAACAAAAATGTAGCTCACTGAAATTTTAGATTTTTAAAATTTCTGTATACACGCATGTAATCACCACCTCAAGATATTGAGGTTTTTTTAAAAAAATAATTAATTAATTTATTTATGGCTGTGTTGGATCTTCGTTGTTGCATGCAGGCTTTCTCTAATTGTGGCAAGTGGGGGCTACTCTTTGTCGCAGTGTGTGGGCATCTCATTGCGGTGGCTTCTCTTGTTGTGGAGCACGGACTCTAGGCGAGCGGGCTTCAGTAGTTGTGGCACTCAGGCTCAGTAGTTGTGGCTTGTGGGCTCTAGAGCACAGGCTCAGTAGCTGTGGCGCACAGGCTTAGTTGCTCTGCAGCGTATGGGATCTTCCCGGACCAGGGCTTGAACCCGTGTCCCCTACATTGACAGGTGGATTCCTAACCACTATGCCACCAGGGAAGTCCCCTGCTCCTTTCTATTCAATCTCTGACTCCATAGGCAGCCACCAATCTATTTTCTGTCACCATAGATTGGTTTTGCTGATTCTTGAATTTCACATAAGTAGAATTATACAATGACTGGTGTCTGGCTTCTTTCACCCATCTTAAAGGGTTCTTTTGTGGATTATTTTTCTTTATTGTGGTTAAAAATATCTCCTACCAAGAAATCTACCATCTTAACCCTTTTAAAATGTACAATTCAGTAGTGTCAAATATATTTACATTGCTGGGCAACAGATCACAGAAAATTTTCATCTAGCAAAACTGAAACTATACCCACTAAACATTAACTATCCAGCCTTGTCCATGGCAACTGCCTTTCTACTTACTGTTTCTATGATTTTGACTACTTTAGATACTTAATATGAGTGGAGTCATGCAGTATTTTTCCTTTTGTGGCTGGGTAATTTTGCTTAGCATAATGTTCTCTAGCTTCAACCAAGTTGTAGCATGTGATGTAATTTCCTTCTTTTTATGGCTGAATAATATTCCATTGTATGGACATACCACATTTTATTTATCCATTTATCTGTTGATGGACATTTGGGTTGCTTATCTCTTGCTTATTGAGAATAATGCTGTGATGAACATGAACGTGCAAATATCTCTTCAAGATCCTGCTTTGAATTCTTTTGGATATATATTGGAGGTGAGATCGTTGGATCATATAATAGTTCTCTTTTTAACATCTTTATTGAAGTATAATTGCTTTACAATGGTGTGTTAGTTTCTGCTTTTTAACAAAGTGAATCAGCTATACATATACATATATCCCCATATCTCCTCCCTCTTGTGTCTCCCTCCCATCCTCCCTATCCCACCCCTCTAGGTGGTCACAAAACACTGAGCTGATCTCCCTGTTTTGTGCAGCTGCTTCCCACTAGCTATCTATTTAACATTTGGTAGTATATATATGTCAATGCTACTCTCTCACTTTGTCCCAGCTTACCCTTCCCCCGCCCCGTGTCCTCAAGTCCATTCTCTACGTCTGTGTCTTTATTCCTGTCCTACCTCTATGTTCTTCAGAACCTTTTTTTTTTTAGATTCCCTATATATGTGTTAGCATACGATATTTGTTTTTCTCTTTCTGACTTACTTCACTCTGTATGACAGACTCATTTTTAAATTTTTTGAGAAACTTCCATACTATTTTCCATTCCCACCCACAGTGACCAAGGGTTCCCATCTCTCCACATCCTTGTCAGCACTTGTTATTTTTTGTTCTTTTAATAGTCACCATCCTAATGGATGTGAGATGATATCTCATTGTGGTTTTAAAAATTTAATTGAGTTTTTAATTGAGATATTGTTGACATCTAACATTATATTAGTTTAAGGTGTACAATACAATTATTTGACATTTGTATATTGAGAACTTTTAAGATTCACTCTCAGCAACTTTCAAATATTCAGTAGAGTATTATTAACTATAGTCACCATGCTGTACATTACATCCCCATGACTTACTTATTTTATAACTGGAAGTTAGGGCATTTTGACCTCCTTCACCTGTTTTGTCTCCTGCCCCCACAGGTTCTGGCAACCACCAATCTGTTCTCTGTATCTGTGAGCTTGTTTGTTTTAGATTACATATTGTGAGATCATACAATATTTGTCCTTCTCTGTCCAACTTATCTCACTCAGCATAATGTCCTTAAGATTCACCCATATTGTCACACATGGCAAGGTTTCATTCTTTCTTATGGCTGAAAGGTATTCCAATGTACATATACACTGCATTTTCTTTATGCATTCATCTGTCAATGGACGCTTAAGACGTTTCCATATTTTGCCTATTGTAAATAATGCTGCAGTGAACATGGGGTGCATACATCTTTTTGAGTTAGTGTTGTCATTTTCTTCAGATAAATACCCAGAAGTGGAATTGCTGGATCATATGGCATATCTATTTTTAATTTTTTGAAGAAGATCAATACTGATTTTCATAGAGGTTGCACCAATTTACATTCCCACCAACAGAACACAAAGGTTCCCTTTTTTCCACATCCTCTTCAACATTTGTTACTTTTTGTCTTTTTTATAATAGCCATTCTAACAGGTGTGAGATGATATTTCATTGTGGATTTGACTTGAATTTCCCTGATGGCTAGTGATGTTGAGCACATTTTCATGTGCCTATTGGCTGTCTGTATGTCTTCTTTGGAAAAATGTTTATTCAGATCTTCTGCCCATTTTTAAATTGGGTTGTTTGTTTTTTTGATGTTGAGTTGTATGAATTCTTTATATATTTTGGATATTAACCCCTTATGAGATATATGATTTGCAAATATTTTCTCCCATTTAGTAGGTTGTCTTTTAATTTTGTTGATAGTTTCCTTTGCTGTGCAGAAACTTTTTAGTTTGATATAGTCCCACTTGTTTATTTTTGCTTTTGTCACCTTTGCTTTCTGGTGTCAGTTTCAAAAAAAAAATCATCACCCAAACTGCTGTCAGGAAGCTTATAGCCTGTTTTCTTCTAGGAGTTTTATGAGTTCAGGTCTTACATTAAAGTCTTTAATCCATTTTCAGTTAATTTTTGTGTATGGTGTATTATAGTGGTTAGTTTCATTCTTTTGCCTGTGACTGTCAGTTTTCCCAAAACCATTTATTGAAGAGACCATCCTTTTCTCATTGTATGTTCTTGGCCTCTTTGTTGTAAATTAATTGATCATATATTTGTGGTTTATTTCTGGGCTGTCTATTCTGTTTCATTGTTCTATGTGTATTTATGCCAATATGATGTTGCTTTGATTACTATAGCTTTGTTAATATAGTTTGAAATGAGGAGTGTGATGCTTCCAGCTTTGTTCTTCTTTCTCAAGATTGTTTAGGCTGTTCGAGGTTTTTGTGGTTCCATACAAATTTTAGGATTGCTTGTTCTATTTCTGTGAAAATTACCATTGGAATTTTGATGGGAATTGAATTGAATCTATAGATTGCTTTGGGTAGTGTGGACATCTCATAGTGGTTTTAATTTGCATTTCTGCTTAGTGATTTTAAGCATCTTTTCATATGCTTGTTGGCCATTTGTATTTCTTCATTTGGAGAATTGTTTATTCAAGTCTTTTGCCCATTTTTGATCAAGTTATTTTTGTTGTAGTTGTTGAGTTGTAGAATTTTCTAGATATTAACCCCTTAGCTGATATATGATTTGCAAATATTTTCTCCCTTTCTGTAGGTTGCCTTTTTACCTTGTTGATTGTTTTCTTTGATGCATAGAAATATTAAAGTTTGATGTAGTCCCATTTGTCAATTTTCATGTTTGCTGCCTTGGCTTTGGGGTCATATCCAAAAAATCATTGCCAAACTTAATGTCATGAAAATTTCCCCTATATTTTCCTCTAGAATTTTTACATTTTAAGACTTAAATTTAGATCTTTAATCCATTTATGGGGGTTAATTTTTGTATATGATTGTAAGGTAAGGGTCCAACTTCATTCTTTTGCATGTAGGTATCCAGTTTCCCCAACACCATTTACAAAATCTATTATTATTTCCCCACTGAGTGATCTTGGCATGCTTGTTGAAAATAATTTGGCTATATATGGAAAGGTTTATTTTTGGGGTCTCTATTCTATTCTACTGTTATATATCTACATCTACATCTATCTATATCTATATTTATGCCAGTACCACACTGTCTTGAATATTACTGCTTTGTTGTATGTTTTGATATCAGGAAGTGTGAGGTCTCCAATTTTATTATTCATTTTCAAGATTGTTTTGGCTATCAGGATCCCTTGAGATTCCATGTGAATTTTAGGATATTTTTCTATTTCTGCAAAAAAGGTCTTTGGAATGTTGATAGGAATTGCATTCAATCTGTAGATTGCCTTGGATACTATGAATATTTCAACAATATTAAGTCTTTCAATCATGAGCATGGAATGTCTTTCCATTTATTTATATCTTGTTTGATTTCTTTTAGCAAAGTGTTATAGTTTTCACTGAATGGGTCTTTTACCTCCATGGTTAAATTTATTCTTAAGCATTTTATTCTTTTTGATGCTATAGTAAATGGGATTATTTTCTTTATTTCCTTTTTGGATTGGTCATTGTTAGTTTATAGAGGCACAACTGATTATCATATGTTGATTTTGTATCCTGAGACTTTGCTGAACTCATTTATTAGCTATAAAGTTTGTGTGTGTGTAATCTTTTAAAATTAATTAATTAATTTTTGGCTGTGTTGGGTCTTCGTTTCTGTGCGAGGGCTTTCTCTAGTTGCGGCAAGCGGGGGCCACTCTTCATCACAGTTCGCGGGCCTCTCACTATTGTGGCCTCTCTTGTTGCGGAGCACAGGCTCCAGACGCGCAGGCTCAGTAGTTGTGGCTCACGGGCCTAGTTGCTCCGCGGCATGTGGGATCTTCCCAGACCAGGGCTCAAACCCATGTCCCCTCCATTGGCAGGCAGATTCTCAACCACTGCACCACGAGGGAGGCCCGTGTGTGTAATCTTTAGTGCTTTCTGCGTATGATTGCATTTCATCTGAAAATAGAGATAATTTTACTTCTCTCCAACTTGGATGCCTTTTATTTCTTTTCTTGTCTAATTGATCTAGTACTATGTTGAATAGTAGTGGCAAGAGTTGTTATCTTTGTTCCTGACCTTAGAGGAAAAGTTTTCAGTCTTTCACCATTGAGTATGATGTTAGCTGTCAGCTTTTCCTGTAAGGCTTTTATTATGTTGAGGTAATCTCCCTCTATTCCTAGTTTGTTGAGTGTGTTTATCATGAAAGGGTGTTGAATTTTGTAAGATGCTTTTTCTGTCTCAATTAAGATAATCATGTGGTTTTTGTTCTTCATTTTGTTATTATGGTGTGTTACATTGATTGGTTTTTATATGTTGAACCATCCTTGCATTCCATTTATAAATCTCACTTGTTCATGGTATATAATCATTTTCATGTGCATTGAATTTGATTTGCTAGTATTTGTTGAAGATTTTTGCATGACCATTCATCAGGGATACTGGTCTGTAGTTTTCTTTTCTTGAGTCTTTGTCTTTTTTAATATCAGATTAATGCTGAAGTTTGAAGTATTTCTTCCTCTTCAATTTTTGGAAACCCTGGGGAGGATTGGTATTCATTCTTCTCTAAATTTTTCATAGAATTTCCCAGTGATGCCATCTGGTTATGGGATTTTCTTTTTTGGAAGGTTTTTGATTACTGCTTCATTCTCCTTACTTATTATAGGGAAATTCAGATTTTTATTTCTTCATGATTCAGTCTTGTTATGCTGTATGTTTCTAGAAATTTATCTATTTCTTGTAGGTCATCCAATTCACTGACATATAATTGCTATATTAGTCTCTTTTTAATTTCCATGACATTTATTGTAGTGTTCCTTCTTTCATTTCTAATTATGGTTATTTAAGTATTTTATCTTTTTTCTTAGGTGGTCTAGTATTGGTATGTTGATTTTGATGATCTTTAGAAAGATTAAGTCTTGGTTTTATTGATTTTTTCCATTGTTTTCTATTACATTTATCTCTGCTCTAATTTTTACTATTTCTTTCTTCTCCTAATTTTGGGTTGAGTTTGTTCTTCTTTTATAGTTCCTTTAGGCATAAAGTTAGGTTGTTGATTTGAAATATTTCTTCTTTTTTAATGCAAATGTTTACAACTATAAACTTGCCTCTTAGTACTGATCCCATAAGATTCGGTATGTTTTGTTTTCATTTTCATTTGTCTCCAGATATTTTAAAATTCTTCTTTGATCCATTGCTTGCTTAAGAATGAATTATTTAATTTCCACACATTTGTGGATTTTCCTGTTTTCTTCTGCTATTGATTTCTAGTTTATTGCATTGTGATCAGAGAAGATATTTGTATGAATTAAATCTTCTTAAATTTGTTAAACTTGTTTTGTGGCCTAACTTGTGGTCTAACTTAGGGAAGGTTTCATGTGTGCTGGAGAAGATTGTGTATTCTACCATTGGGTGGAGTGCTCTGAATATGTCTGTTAGGTTCAATTGATCCTTTGTTCTTTTGTCTGATTATTCTATCCATAAATGAAAGTGGGGTTTTGAAGTCTCATATTATTACTATGTTTCTGTCTATTTCTCCCTTCAGTTCTTCAATGTTTACCTCATATATATGGGAGTTCAAATGTTAGATGCATATGGATATACAACTGTTATATATTCTTGGTGAATTAATATCCTTTTAGCATCATATAATGTCCTTCTTTGTTGCTTGTGGCATTTTTTTGGTCATAAAGTCTATTTTGTCTGATATGAGTATGGCCATCCCTACTCTGTTTCGGCTCCTATGTATGTGGAATATCTTTTCTCTTACTTTCTCTTTTAATCTGTGTAGATCTTTAGATCTAAAGTGAAGCTCTTGGGACTTCCCTGGTAGTCCAGTTGTTGGGGCTCCACGCTCCCAATGCAGGGGGCCCGGATTGGATCCCTGGTCAGGGAGCTGGATCCCGCATGCTGCAACTAAAAGATCCTGCATGTTGCAACTAAAAGGATCCTGCATGCCGCAGCAAAAGATCCCACATGCTACAATGAAGGCCTTGTGCATGACAGTGAAGATCCTGCACACTGTGGCTCAGCCAAATTAAAAAAATAAAAAGTGAAGATCTTGTAGATGGAATATAGTTGGATCCTTTTTTTTTTTTTTAAATATATCTGGTCAATCTACGTCTTTTAATTAGGGTGTTTAATCCATTTACATTTAGAGTTGTTACTGATATGTAGTTACTACTACTGCCATTAAAATTTTTTTCCTGTATGTCTCATAGCTTTATTGACAATCCATTCTTCCCTTGCTGCTTTATTTGTGTTTTGTTGATTTGTTTCATTATGTATTTTGATTTTCTTCTCATTTACCTTTGTGTGTATTATATATGTTTTATGGTTACCATTGTAACTATATAACATGTCTTGAAGTTGACCTATATTTTAAACCAATAACAACTTACCTTTAATTACATATAAAAATGTTACTTCTTTACCTCTCTGTCCCCTGTTTTATGTTATTGATGGCACAAATTACCTCTTTTTGTATTGTGCATTTATTAATACAGATTTATGATTATTTTAATCCTCTTGTTTAAAAATTCCATGCCACTTTTACACACCTACATGGCAATACTACAAGATTCTGTATTTCTCTATACATTTACCTTTATCAGGGAGTTACATTGCTCTTCATTGTACTTTTGCTTCAACTTGAAGTATTTTTTTCAGCATTTTCTTGTAGAACAAGTCTACTGTTGATGAACAACATCAGCTTTTGTTTATCTTTGAAACTCTTAATTTATCCTTCTTTTTGAAATATAATTTGGCTCAGTACAGTATTCTTTTTTAAAATTTTAATAACAAATTTTATTTAATTCAATATGTCCATAATATTATCACCTCAACTTGTAATAAATATGATTATTAATAAGCCATGTTACATTTTTTACTCCTATGATATCTTTGAAATCTGGTGTATATTTTACACTTACATCTCAATTTATTTTATTTTATTTTTAAATTAATTTTTATTAGAGTATAGTTGATTTAAAATGTTGTGTTAGTTGCTGCTGTACAGCAAAGTGAATCCGCTATATGTATACATATATACCCTCTTTTTTTGGATTTCCTTCCCATTTAGGTCACCACAGAACACTGAGTAGAGTTCCCTGTGTTATACAGCAGGTTCTCATTAGTTATCTATTTCATACATAGTGTATATATGGCAATCCCATTCTCCCAATTCATCCCATCCCCCCTCCCCTCTCTGGTATCCATATGTCTGTTCTCTACATCTGTATCTCTATTTCTGCTTTGCAAATAAGTTTATCCATATCATTTTTCTACATTCCACATATAAGCAATATTATGCAATATTTGCTTTTCTCTTTCTGACTTACTTCACTCTGTATGACAGTCTCTAGGTCTATCCATGTCTCTGCAAATTGCACAGTTTCATTCCAGTTTATGCTGAGTAATATTCCACTGTATATATGTACCACATCTTCTTTATCCATTCTTCTGTTGATGGACATTTAAGTTGCTTCCATGTCCTGGCTATTGTAAATAGTGCTGCAGTGAACATTGGGGTGCATGTATCTTTTTGAATTATGGTTTTCTCTGGGTATATGCCCAGGAGTGGGATTGTGGGGTCATATGGTATAGTATATAGTATAGTATATAGAATACATATAGTATAGTATTCTTGATTGAAAGTTTTTTTCAGCTCTTTGAACATATCATTCTCCTCACTTCTAGCCTACAAAGTTTCTGCTGAGAAATTCGCTGATAGTCTAACAGGAACACATTGCTTTTTCTCTTGCTGTTTTCTAGATTCTATATTTTTCTGTGATATTTGACAGTTTGATTATGGTGTGTCTCAGTGTGTGTCTCTTTGGATGTATCCTGACTAGAGTTCTCTGCGATTCTTGAATTTGTATGTCCATTCACTTCTTCAGATTTGGGAAGTCTTTGGCCATTATTTCTTGAAATAGGCTGTCTGCCCCATTCTCACATTCTTCTCCTTCTCAGACTCCCATACGTGTATGTTGTTCCACTTGATGTTGTCCCATAAGTTTTTTAGAATCTCTTCACTTTTAATTCTTTTTTCTTTTTGCTCCTCTGACTTGGTAATGTAGAAACTATTGTATTCAAGTTCACTGATTCTTTCTTCTGCCTGGCAAGTCAGCTGTTGATTGTTTAAGTGAAAGTTTCAATTCAGTCATTGTGTTCTTCAGTTCCAGAATTTATTCTTTTCTTTTTCTGACTTTTTTATTGGAGTATAATTGCTTTAAAATTTTGTGTTCGTTTCTGCTGTACAATGAAGTGAATCAGCTATATGTATACCTATATCACCTCCTTCTTGGACCTCCCTCCAACCCCCCACCCCATCCCTCCATCTAGGTTGTCACAGAGCACTGAGCTGTGCTCCCTGTGCTATACAGCAGGTTCCCACTAGTTATCTATTTTACACATGGTAGTGTATTTGTGTCAAATCTAATCTCCCAATTCGTCCCACCTTCCCCTTCCCCACCGTGTCCACATGTCTTTTCTCTATCTCTATGTTTCTATTCCTGCCCTGTAAATAGGTTCATCTGTACCATTATTCTAGATTTCACATATATGCATTAATAAATGATATTTGTTTTTCTCTTTCTGGCTTACTTCACTCTGTATGACAGACTCTAGGTCCATCCACATCTCTACAAATGACCCAATTTCGTTCCTTTTTAAATGCAGCACATGGGCTTTATCTAGTCGTGGTGAGCAGGAGTTACTCTTTGTTGTGGTGTGCAGGCTTCTCATTGCAGTGACTTCTTTTGTTGCAGAAAATGGCCTCTAGGCACCCGGGCTTCAGTAGTTGTGGCACACGGGCCCAGTAGTTGCAGCTCATGGGCTCTAGAGTTCAGGCTCAGTAGTTGTGGTGCATGGGTTCAGTTGCTCCACAGCATGTGGGATCTTCCTGGACCAGGGCTTGAACCCGTGTCCCCTACATTGTCAGGCAGATTCTTAACCACTGCACCACGAGGGAAGCCCTCATTCCTTTTTACGGCTGAGTAATATTCCATTGTATATATGTACCACATCTTCTTTATCCATTTATCTGTCGTTGGACGTTTAGGTTGTTTCCATGTCCTGGCTATTGTAAACAGTGCTGCAATTAACATTGGGGTACATGTGTTCTTTTGAATTATGGTTTTCTCAGGGTATATACCCAGTAGTGGGATTGCTGGGTCATATGGTAGTTCTATTTTTAGCTTTCTAAGGAACCTCCATACTGTTCTCCATAGTGACTGTATCAATTTACATTGCCACCAACAGTGCAAAAGTGTTCCCTTTTCTCCACACCCTCTCCAGCATTTATTGTTTGTAGAATTTTTGATGATGGCCATTCTGACTGGTGTGAGGTGATACCTCATTGTGGTTTTGATTTGTATTTCTCTAATAATTAGTGATGTTGAGCATCTTTTCATGTGCCTCTTGGCCATCTGTATGTCTTCTTTGGTGAAATGCCTATTTAGGTCTTCCACCCGTTTTGTAATAGGGCTTTTTTTTTTTTTTTGATATTGAGCTCCATGAGCTGTTTGTATATTTTGGAGATTAATCCTTTGTCTGTTGCCCCGTTTGCAAATATTTTCTCCCATTCTGATGCTTGTCTTCTTGTCTTACTTATGGTTTCCTTTGCTGTGCAAAAGCTTTGAAGTTTCATTAGGTCCCATTCGTTTATTTTTGTTTTTATTTTCATTACTCCTGGAGGTGGATCAAAAAAGGTTTTGCTGTGATTTATGTCAAAGAGTGTTCTGCCTATGTTTTCCTCTAAGAATTTTATAGTGTCCAGCCTTACATTTAGGCATTTAATACATTTGGAGTTTATTTTTTTGTGTATGGTATTAGGTAGTATTCTAATTTCATTCTTATTTATTTATTTATTATTGGCTGCATTGGGTCTTTGTTGCTGTGCATGGGCTTCCTCTAGTTGTGGCAAGTGGGGGCTACTCTTCATTGCAGTGTGTGGGCTTCTCATTGTGGTGGCTTCTCTTGTTGTGGAGCATGGGCTCTAGGTGTGCAGGCTTCAGTAGTTGTGGCACACAGGCTCAGTAGTTGTGGCACATGGGCTTAGTTGATCCACAGCATGTGGGATCTTACTGGACTAGGGCTCGATCCCGTGTCCCCTGCATTGCCAAGCGGGTTCTTAACCCCTGTGCCACCAGGGAAGCCCCTAATTTCATTCTTTTACATGTAGCTGTCCAGTTTTCCAAACACTACTTATTGAAGAGGCTGTCTTTTCTCCATTGTATGTTCTTGCCTCCTTTTTCATAAGTTAGGTGACCATATGTGCATGGATTTATCTCTGGGCTTTCTAACCTGTTCCATTGATCTATATTTCTCTTTTTGTGCCAGTACCATACTGTCTTGACTACTGTAGCTTTGTAGTATAGTCTGAAGTCAGGGAGTCTGATTCCTCCAGCTCTGTTTTTCTTTCTCAAGATTGCTTTTTCTATTCAATGTCTTTTGTGTTTCCATACAAATTGTAAGATTTTTTGTTCTAATTCTGTGAAGAATGCCATTGGTAGTTTGATAGGGATTGCGTTGAATCTGTAGATTGCTTTGGGTAGTATAGTCATTTTCACAATATTGATTCTTCCAATCCAAGAACATGGTATATTTTTCCATCTGCTTATGTCATCTTTGATTTCTTTCATCAGTGTTTTATAGTTTTCTGAATACAAGTCTTTTGCCTCCTTAGGCAGGTTTATTCCTAGGTATTTTATTCTTTTTGTTGTGATGGTAAATGGGATTGTTTCCTTAATTTCTCTTTCTGATTTTTCATTGTTTGTGTTTAGGAATGCAAGAGATTTCTGTGCATTAATTTTGTATCCTGCCAGATTCATTGATTAGTTCTAGTAGTTTTCTGGTGGCATCTTTAGGATTTTCTATGTATAATATATGTATAATATAATATGTATAATATATGTATATATATACATAATATATGTATAATATATGTATAGTATGTATAATATCATGTCATCTGCAAACAGTGATAGTTTTCCTTTTCTTTTCCAGTTTGGATTCCTTTTATTTTTTTTTCCTTCTCTGATTGTCACGGTTAGGACTTTATAAACTATGTTGAATAAGAGTGGTGATAGGGGACATCCTTGTCTTTTTCTTGATTTTAATCCAAATGCTTTCAGTTTTTCACCATTGAGAGTGATGTTTGCTGTGGGTTTGTCATATATAGTCTTTATTATGTTGAGGTAAGTTCCCTCTATGCCCACTTTCTGGAGAGTTTTTATCATAAACGGGTGTTTTGGGTTTGTTTTTGTGGGTCTTTTTCTTCTGTTTCCCGCCTGGAGTAGTTCCTTTAGCACTTGTTGTAAAGTTCGTTTGGTGGTGCTGAATTCTCTTAGCTTTTGCTCGTCTGTAAAGTTTTTGATTTCTTTGTCGAATCTGAATGATATCCTTGCTGGGTAGAGTAATCTTGATTGTAGGTTTTTCTCTTTCATCACTTTAAGTATATCCTGCCACTCCCTTCTGGCCTGAAGAGTTTCTCTGAATAATCAGCTGATAACCTTATGGGGATTCCTTTTTATGTTATTTTTTGCTTTTCCCTTGCTGGTTTTAATATTTTTCTTTGAATTTAATTTTTGTTGGTCTGATTAATATGTGTCTTGGTGTGTTTCTCCTAGGGTTTATCCTGTATGGGACTCTCTGTGCTTGCTGGACTTGGGTGACTATTTCCTTCCCCATGTTAGGGAAGTTTCCCACTATAATCTCTTTGAATATTTTCTCAGACCTTTTCTTTTTCTCTTCTTCTTCTGGGACCCCTATAATTCGAATGTTGGTGTGTTTAGTGTTGTCTCAGAAGTGTCTGAGAATGTCTTCAATTCTTTTCATTCTTTTTTGTTTATTCTGCTCCTCAACCATTATTTCCACCATCCTGTCTTCCAGCTCACTTATTCATTCTTCTACTTTAGTTATTCTGTTATTGATTCCTTCTAGTGTATTTTTCACTTCAGTTATTGTGTTGTTCATGTCTGTTTGTTTGTTCTTTAGTTCTTCTAGATCTTTGTTAAACATTTCTTATATTTTTTTGATCTGTGCCTCCATTCTATTTCTGGGATTCTGGATCATCTTTACAATCATTAGTCTGAATTCTTTTTCAGGTAGGTTGTCTATTTCTTCATTTATTTGGTCTTGTAGGTTTTTACCTGGCTCCTTCATCTATGACATATTTTTTTGTCATCTCATTTTTTTTTTTGATAGGTGGGATTGTGTTCCTGTCTTACTGGTTGTTTGGACTGGGGCTTCCAGCACTGGAGTTCATAGGCTGTTGGGTAGAGCTGGGTCTTGGTACCAGGATGAGGACCTCTGAGAGAACTCATTCCGATGAATATTCCCTGGAGTCTGAGGTCCTCTGTTAGTCCAGTGGTTCAGACTTGGAGCTCCCACTGCAGGAGCTCAGGCCCGACCCCCAGATCATGAACCAAGTTCCTGCAAGCTGCGTGGGGTGGCAAAAAAAAAAAAAAAAAAAAAAAAAAAAAGGAGAAGAACAATAACAAAGAGTAAAAAATAAAATAAGGTTAGAAAACTAACAGATACATTAGAAAAAATAAAAAAATAAAAATATAGATGAAACAACAACTGGAAGGTAAAACAGAACAGCAATAGCAAAAAAGAGTTGGAATAATAAGAAGTGAAAAAAGCCTTGACAGTGGGGAGGCAGGGTTTTGGCAGGGGCAGAGTTTAGGTAGTTGGCGGGGCCTATGCTTAAGACACACAGGGCCAGAAAAGGCTCTGGGGTGGTGGGGGGTGGGGCTTAGGCTTAATGCAGCAGGAGGGGCCCAGGAGTGCCTGTGGCCTTGGAGGGCAGAGGACCAGGTTCAGGATCCCAGCAGGCTCCCTGGGCCCGAGTGGGCAGGGAAACACTAGGCACGTTCTGCCTGATCCTCTGATCTTGGAGGGTCCCTCCCTGTTGGCCTCTCCTCTTCTTCCGGTCCTCCCTCCTATGATCCTAGGACCCTGGTCGCCGGAGGGCGCCTCGGAAGGTGGAGGACCTGGCTGGGCACCCCAGCAGGCTTCCTGGGGCCTGACTGGGCAGCAGAAATGCTAGGCAAGTTCCCCCCAATCCACCTAGCCTCCAAGGGTCCCTACAGGTGTAGGAACCCCTCCCATCTCCCAGCCGCCCCTCAGGGGTGCTGGTCCTGTCCAGCCTCCACTTCTCTTCCCCTGTCACTCCCCCACCACGTCCTTCCTGGTCGCTCAGGGCTTCCTCCCATCTCCTTGGGTGTCGAGTTCCCCCATCAGTGTCCGGCAAACTCTGCATCCTCCCACGCTGCCATCTTGACTCTGCCTCTCTAGAATTTATTCTTTCCTTCTACATGGTTTCTATTTCTTTGTTTATAGTCTCACTTTGCTCATGCATAATTTTCCTGATTTCATTTAGTTGCCTATTTGTGCCCTCTTTTAATTCATTGAGCATCCTTATTATGATTATTTTGAATTCTTAGTTTGGTAATTCATAAATCTATGTTTCTTTAGGATTGGTGTCTGGAGATTTAATTTGTTTCCTTGAATAGGTTATGTTTCCCTCTTTCTTTTTATGTCTTGTTATCTTCTGGTGACACACTGGAATTTGAACTCAGCTACCTATCCCATCTTTGCAGTCTGCTGTCCTACATGAAGGCCCTTTTCCAATCACTCCTCAGAGCCATTCTAGGTACATCATTAAATTATACTTCTTTTTCTACCTCGTTTCCCGTTCAACACAGATGAGCAGTTACCAGTGTACAGCACAGTGACACAGACTTCCTTTGTCTGGGATTTGGACATTGGAATTAATCTCTTTGTCTTCCTATCTGGATCTACCTTTCACCCCAGGTCATCTGTAGCCAGGTCCTATGCTCCTCCTAAAGTTGGAAATCTCTCACTCTGCTTTTATACCCCAGATCGAGGTTGGGTTCAGTCTAGGTCTCCTATCAGTGAGGGAGCAAGTTCCCTACAGTTTGGTTTTATGTGATGCTGTTGATTTGTGGGGTGCTGCTTCCCAGGCATTGACTAGGCATTGTTCCACCATCCTGAGAAGCAACACTTCCCTCAGGCACCCTGAACGCCTAGATTGCAAATATGTCATTTTGTCCATTGTGGAGTTGGGTTTTCCAGCCTAAATATTTTTAGGCCTGCTTTTGACATACCCGTGTATATAGTGGTTTTGTTTTTATTGAATGTTCAGAGGTCATCTTTTTAGCAACAGAATCTAGGAAACACCTAAACTCTATGAGTGTGTGTATCTTTATGTGTATTTGTGTGTGTGTGTGTGTGTGTGTGAGAGAGAGAGAGAGAGAGAGAGAGAGAGAGAAGAGAGAGAGGCTATATCTAAAATAGGATAGCAATTTTATTTTACTGTTGTCTTATGAGGATTAAATAAAATAACAAAGGGTCTGGCAATCATCAATACTGCTTTATCCAGGATGCTGAATGAGACTCTATCACTGTGGCTGGATCATCTACACAGGATGTGCAGAAGAGATGGTCCAAGACTAGTTCTGTCATCAGTAGCCCAACACCTACTGAGACAGTATATAAAAGGAGGCTGTGTGAAGAACCATATGAGAGATTAGAGTAGGGATTTCTTTAGAGCATGGATTGTGGAAATGCTTAGGGGAGGGAAGAGGAGTTCACCCCACCTCAGGTTGACTGAGGGGTTTTAGGAGGACCCTTAAGCTGGACATGTGTCCCTGGAAGTTTCACTCTTTCACACCCAAACAAGTGTAGGTGAGGGGCTGGCTGGCTGCTTGAACTGCAGCTTGTAGTTCCCTGGAGGGATATCTCAGAGGGAATCACAACAGTGCTATTTGAAAAAATTATATTTGGACTCTCCACCCACTACTGGCTACCACTGTGTCACTGAAGGGGAAAAATGGAAAGGAAAATGATTAGGAAGTTCTCTTCCCTGTTCCCTCTTTCTCAGTCTTGGGGGATCCAGAGATAGCAGTGAGAGGAAGAATGAATGGAAGAGAAGTTGGGAAATGGTGAAGAAGCCTACTCATCACTCAGCACCACACAGGTTTCCCACTTGGGGCTGGTCTATCTGTGGGAGTGGAAACTACTGAATGAGAGATTGCAATTTTTATAACCTGAATAATATGTAATGACTATTACCCATTGGGGGGATGATTTGTTAGATCTTATTTGAAAGGTTATTGCGAGGGAGAATGAAGTGGCTTTCTCCTTGAACCCTACTGAGTCCAGTATGTCCAATAAATTTGTTACAGTAACAGGAACACAAAGGGAGTCTGTTTAAGAGGTTTGGGTAAAATTCACCTGGATAGAGGTGGGGAAAAGTCATTTGTGTAGACTCTCCCTGTCTACCTTTATCTTGATCTGCAATGTCAGAGACCTCTGGGTTTAGCTCCCCAACACTCCTGTTCTGTCCCTCATCCTACTCACAGGGCCATCCTGGGAGTAGGGTCCACAGTAGCGGCAACCAGGGGCAGTGATGTGGGTTGCCTGGATGTGGCCAGCCATGGTACCTGGAATCCCATGTTCTGATAACCAGAAGATTTACCCTGAGAAAGGAGCAAGGGCAGGACGGTGCCTGGGGCCAGAGACTAGACAGGAAAGGATTTCAGCCCTACCCCTCACAGGAGGTGAAGTAAAGGGCTGCTTCTTCCCAGCCTTCCCCCCCTGGAAACTAGGCGAAGGCACATGACAATATCCCACGTCAGAAAATTGCCTTTCTGGGCTTCCCTGGTGGCGCAGTAGTTGAGAGTCCGCCTGCCGATGCAGGGGACACGGGTTCGTGCCCCGGTCCGGGAAGATCCCACATGCCGTGGAGCGGCTGGGCCCGTGAGCCATGGCCGCTGAGCCTGCGCGTCCGGAGCCTGTGCTCCGCAACGGGAGAGGCCACAACAGTGAGAGGCCCGCGTACCGCAAAAAAAAAAGAAAATTGCCTTTCTGCCACAAGGGAAATGACAGACGTTGGTGAGCCCTAGATTTGAGCCTAGAACTATCTCATTGTCAAGCCTTCCTTACTGTCAAGTACTCATCGCTGTCTTCCCAAACGAATGATTTTCCTAAACATTGTGGTTTCCTAGAAACTTCTAGTCACAGATCATGGGATAAGCTGGAGGAGCTGGCAGGACCAGGGAACTTTCTCTGCAGTCCTAGACTGAGGATTCTCTCTTCTTTTCCTCCCATTCTGTCTCCTGCCTTCTTTTTACCCTTCCCTGCATTCCTTCTTTCACCTATTCAGCATGAAAGACTGTAGTGTAGTCATTCATTCATTCACTCCACAAGTATTGAGCACCCACTATGTACCAGGTTCTTGGTGCTTAGGAATTACCAGTGGACCAAACAGACAAAACTCGCTGCCTTCTTGGAGTTTACATTTTAGGGAGTAGGGGGAAAGGCAAGCAATACATAATAAATAATAAATAAAGCAGATAAGTAAATGATGGAGTGTGTTAGAAAGTGATAAGTCCTATGAAAAAAGCATAGAGAAAGGAAAAGGAGATGAGGTGAGCCCATGGGAGTCCATGTAAGGACTTTGTAGTTTTCTCTCAGTGACGAGAGCAGCTATTGCAAGGTTTTGAGCAGAGGAGGGACAGGATCAGGCTTTTGTTTAAAAGTGTCCCCTGCTGGCTCTATTGAGAATGGATGAGGCAAGGACAGAAGCAGGGAGACCAGTGAGGCGCTAATTGCAACAATCTAGAAAATAGGGTGGTGAGTGAATCTAAGCAGTGGAGATGGAGAGATGTGGTTGGATTCTGGATGTGTTTTAAGGTAGAATCAACAAAATTTCTGATAGGAAGTATGCGGGATGAGAGACAAGAGGAGTCAAGGATGCCTCCTAGATTTTTGGTCAAACACCTGGACGAAGGGGGTTCCCAATTACTGAAATGGGGAAGCCTATGGGTGTAGCAGCTTTTAGGGGGATGAGAAGGTCAGTTTTGAAATATTAAATTTGCTTTCTAAGTGGAGCTACTGAGTCGGTAGTTAGTTATAATATTTAAGACAGAGGTCCCAGACGGAAGAATAACTTTAGGAGTTCTTGGGTTATCAATGGTATTTAAGGTCCCTGACCTAGACAAGAGGATCAAAGGAGAGTATATGGTCATTAAGAGTGAGGGAGTTTGAACTAGACTGCCTGGGTTCAAATCCCAGTCAGTCACTTACCATTTACGTGAACTAGGGCAAGTTACTGAAACTTTGTGTCCCTCAGCTGTGAAATGAAGATAGTTATTGGCCACACTGCATCTGCTCTTTGTGAAGACAAAGAATTCATACATGTAAAGCATTCAAAACAAAGTCTGGCACACAATAAGCTCCCAGTACATGTTAGCTGGTTATTGGTTTTATAACAGATATGAGTTTTTCCATTACAAAAGAATGTCACTATTTTTAAAAAATATTGGAAATAATTTCAATATTAAAGACAATCTGCAAGTATAGTACAAAGAACTATTTTTTTCAGAAACATCTGTGAATAAATAGTTGACACTTTACCTTATCATCCCTAAATATTTGTGTGTATTTCCTACAAATAAGGACATTCTCTTGCATTGTCACAATACCTTCCAAATCAGGAACACTGAAATATTACTATCATCTTATCTTCAGATCCCTTCCTAGTTTTGCCAATTGTCCCAAGATGTCTTTTGGGATCCAGTTTTGGCCAGACCTGCTTCTGCTGCTGTCACGGAGAGCATCTGGGGAGAACTTTGCTGACCACTGAGAAGATGATGAACTCAAGCTATTGGAGTGAGATGAGCAGCAGCAGCTGTGGGACTCAGCAGTCCCCAGAGGTGCTGCAGTGCCAGCCCCAGAATTACCACTCCTACCATCAGTCAAGCCAAGCCCAGCAGCCTCCAGACAAAATGTTGTGTATGAGTGACTGAGGACTTACAGTGGGCCCATGAACAAGGTGGTTCAGGAGTTGGACCCCATCAGCTCATGGGAAGTGCTCTCCCCTCTCAAAACTACCTCCCCCTACAAAAGCTTGGTTTGGAGTGACCGTTCCCAGGAACTTCATTCTCCAACTCTGAGAATATCTACTTGTGCCCCAAGCACTCTACGTACAACCCCAAATACTGAACAGGAACTCCATTCTCCAACAGTGAGAGTCACTACATATCCACAGACCATTTTTAGGTGATATATAGTGCAAAATCCTGAACAGGAACCACTGTCTCCATTCCTAAGAGGAGGCCATTTCTTTCCAAGAGATAATGTTATTTATGAAAAAACCATAAGAAGAGTGGAAAAGCTAAACATGGATCAGGAATGCTATCCTCAGGTTCAGCCATCATCACATTGTCCAACAGCCCCAGATCATCCACTCTCCACACTGTCAACAATCACATTCTAGCCAGCAAATCCAAACCATCACAGGAAGTGATTCAATTTCTACAAACACTGGAATTGAACTGTGTCATGGTGGCTCAAACCAGGCACATGAGCAGGTGATAATTCAGGATGATGGCCATGAAAAATTGACCCCCAAGTATTTTGGAGAGTTGCTTGCTGATCTAAGCTGTAAAAATACAGACCTTATTAGAACATATGCAGAGAATTGGAGGAAGCAAACAGGACTTTGAGTCTACAGATGAGTCAGAAGACATTGAATCAGTGATTCCAAAAGGACTGTAAGAACTTACAGAACAGCAAATTCGCTGTATGCTGCAGATGAGAGGTGTGTCTGATAAATCACTACGGCTAGTGCTGTCCACGTTCAGCAACATACAGGAGGAGTGAGGACATCTTCACAATGACTTGACATCCCTGGAAAATGACAAGATAAGACTTGAGAAAGACTTGGCATTCAAAGAAACTCAAATAAAAGAGTATGAAGAACTCTTGGCATCAGTGAGAGCAAATAATCACCACCAGCAGCAAGGACTTCAAGACTCAACCTCAAAATGCCAAGCAAAGTGCCAAGCATTGGAAGAAAACAATCTCTCTCTTCAGTGTATGTTATCAGACAGAATATAGACTAAAAGAACTGGAATACTGTAAGCATAATTTAGAGCAAGAGAAGAAAAATCTTAGAATGCAAGTTTCTGAGACTTGCACAGGCCCAATGCTGCAGGCTAAAATGGATGAGATTGGCAACCATTACATGGAGATGGTAAAAAACTTAAGAACGGAGAAAGACGGAGAGATCCGCAAACTAAGGACTCAATTAAATCAGTACCAAAAAGATGTTTCAAGAAGAGAAGGAAGTTTCAGTGACTTCTAATTCAAGATTCATGATCTGACAAGCTTGCAGGAAGACAAGGATTCCCTTATAAAGTGTCAGTCAGAGGAACTCTCGAAATTGAGACAAGAAATATATTCATCTCATAACCAACCCTTCAGTGGTGGAAGGACAACTATTAACACTAGAAAGTACAGAACACAATATCCAATCCTAGACCTCCTGAATATATACCACCAGGGAGTGACACACAGACTATTGTGATTGAGAAACGGAAGACAAATGTACTTGTCCATGAATGAATCTCCATCTCAAAGGAATTTTTTTTGTGTCTTCACTAGTACTTTAATTGTTATTTTTCCATAACTAAAGCCAATCAATATTTTGAATCATGCTACTACTTAGCAAGTCTAATGGAATTAATTAGCTATAAAAGTAACTTGTTTATCCAGCCATTTACAAGGCCTGACTCCTTTCTTTCACATTTTTGTATTCAGTATAGCAACGCACCAATTATTAAAACTCAATTACAGACACTGTAGGACTTAATCCACTATTTTTCAATAGGGTGCTCCCTAGACACTGAATTAATTAGTTGGGGTAGAGATTTTACAAGTTATTCCATTAGAAGTTTTTCTATGGTATTAGATGTGCAATTTAGCTACAAGAGTAAATACTGTTTGTTTGTTTTTTTTAACAACAATGAAAAGCAATATTATAGAATTTTAAAAACCCAGTTTATTTTTTTTAATTTTATTTTTACATCTTTATTGGAGGATAATTGCTTTACAATGGTGTGTTAGTTTCTGCTTTATAACAAAGTGAATCAGTTATACATATACATATGTTCCCATCTCTCTTCCCTCTTGCATCTCCCTCCCTCTCACCCTCCCTATCCCACCCCTCTAGGTGGTCACAAAGCACCAAGCTGATCTCCCTGTGCTATGCGGCTGCTTCTTACTATCTATTTTACGTTTGGTAGTAGATATATATGTCCATGCCACTTTCTCACTCTGTCACAGCTTACCCTTCCCCCTCCCCGTGTCCTCAAGTCCATTCTCTAATAGGTCTGTGTCTTTATTCCTGTCTTACCCCTAGGTTCTTCATGACATTTTTTTTTCCTTAAATTCCATATATATGTGTTAGCATACAGTATTTGTCTTTCTCTTTCTGACTTACTTCACTCTGTATAACAGACTCTAGGTCCATCCACCTCATTACAAATAGCTCAATTTCGTTTCTTTTTATGGCTGAGTAATATTGCATTGTATATATGTGCCACATCTTCTTTATCCATTCATCTGATGATGGACACTTAGGTTGTTTCCATCTCCTGGCTATTGTAAATAGAGCTGCAATGAACATTTTGGTACATGACTCTTTTTGAATTATGGTTTTCTCTGGGTATATGCCCAGTAGTGGGATTGCTAGGTCATATGGTAGTTCTATTTGTAGTTTTTTAAGGAACCTCCATACTGTTCCCCATAGTGGCTGTACCAATTCACATTCCTACCAGCAGTGCAAGAGGGTTCCCTTTTCTCCACACCCTCTCCAGCATTTATTGTTTGTAGATTTTTTGATGATGGCCATTCTGACTGGTGTGAGATGATATCTCATTGTAGTTTTGATTTGCATTTCTCTAATGATTAATGATGTTGAGCATTCTTTCATGTGTTTGTTGGTAGTCTGTATATCTTCTTTGGAGAAATGTCTATTTAGGTCTTCTGCCCATTTTTGGATTGGGTTGTTTGTTTTTTTGTTATTGAGCTGCATGAGCTGCTTGTAAATTTTGGAGATTAATCCTTTGTCAGTTGCTTCATCTGCAAATATTTTCTCCCATTCTGAGGGTTGTCTTTTGGTCTTGTTTATGTTTTCCTTTGCTGTGCAAAAGCTTTGAAGTTTCATTAGGTCCCATTTGTTTATTTTTGTTTTTATTTCCATTACTCTAGGAGGTGAGTCAGAAAGGATCTTGCTGTGATTTATGTCACAGAGTGTTCTGCCTATGTTTTCCTCTAAGAGTTTGATAGTTTCTGGCCTTACATTTAGGTCTTTAATCCATTTTGAGCTTATTTTTGTGTATGGTGCTAGGGAGTGATGTAATTTCATACTTTTACATGTACCTGTCCAGTTTTCCCAGCACCACTTACAAAATTAATGCACAGAAATCTCTGGCATTCCTATACACTAATGATGAAAAATCTGAAAGTGAAATCAAGAAAACACTTCCATTTACCATTGCAACAAAAAGAATAAAATATCTAGGAATAAACCTACCTAAGGAGACAAAAGACCTGTATGCAGAAAATTATAAGACACTGATGAAAGAAATTAAAGATGATACAAATAGATGGAGAGATATGCCATGTTCTTGGATTGGAAGAATCAACATTGTGAAAATGACTCTACTACCCAAAGCAATCTACAGATTCAATGCAATCCCTAACAAACTATCAGTGGCATTCTTCACAGAACTAGAACAAAAAAATCTCACAATTTGTATGGAAACACAAATGACTTCAAATAGCCAAAGCAATCTTGAGAAAGAAAGACAGAGCTGGAGGAATCAAGTTCCCTGACTTCAGACTCTACTGCAAAGCTACAGTAATCAAGACAGTATGGTACTGGCACAAAAACAGAAAGATAGATCAATGGAACAGGATAGAAAGCCCAGAGATAAACCCACACACATATGGTCACCTTATCTTTGATAAAGGAGGTAGGAATGTACAGTGGAGAAAGGACAGTCTCTTCATTAAGTGGTGCTGGGAAAAATCCCAGTTTAGAGTGGGCTTCAAGATGGCTGAGGAGTAAGACGTGGAGATCACCTTCCTCCCCACAAATACATCAAAAATACATCTACATGTGGAACAACTCCTACAGAACACCTACTGAACGTTGCAGAAGACCTCAGATTTCCCAAAAGGCAAGAAACTCCCCACATACCTGGGTAGGGCAAAAGAAAAAAGGAAAAACAGAGACAAAAGAATAGGGACGGAACCTGCACCTCTGGGAGGGAGCTGTGAAGAAGGAGAAGTTTCTACACGCTAGGAAAACCCTTCACTGGAGGAGACGGGGGTGGGGTGGGGAGGGTGGGCGGAGCGGGATGGGGGGTGGAGCTTCGGAGCCACAGAGGAGAGCGCAGCAACAAGGGTGCAGAGGGCAAAGTGGAGAGATTCCTGCACAGAGGATCACTCCAACCAGCTCTCAGCAGCCCAAGAGGCTTGTCTGCTCACCTGCGGGGGCAGGTGGGGACTGGGAGCTAAGGCTCGGACTTCGGAGGTCAAATGCCAGGGAGAGGACTGGGGTTGGCTGCACGAACACAGCCGGAAGGGGTCTAGAGCTCCACAGCTAGCCAGGATGGAGTCTGGGCAAAAGTTTGGAACAGCCTAAGAGCCAGGAGACCATTGCTTCAGGGTTGCTCGAGGAGAGGGGATTCAGAACACCGCCTAAACAAGCTCAAGAGACAGGGAAGAGCCATGGCTATCAGCGCGGACACCAGAGACGGGCATGAAATGCTAAGGCTGCTGCTGCAGCCACCAAGAAACCTGTGTGCAAGCCCAGGTCACTGTCCACACCCCCTCTCCTGGGAAGCCTGTGCAGCCCGCCACTGCCAGCGTCCCGTGATCCAAGGACAATTTCCCCGGGAGAACACACAGCGTGCCTCAGGCTGTTGCAACGTCACGCCGGCCTCTGCCGGCTCGCCGCGCGTTCCGTAGCCCTCTCTCCCCGCAGCCTGAGTGAACCAGAACCCCCAATCAGCTGCTCCTTTAATCCCTTCCTGTCTGGGTGAAGATCAGACGCCAGAGGGCGACCTACATGCAGAGGCAGAGCCAAATCCAAAGCTGAACCCCAGGAGCTGTGCAAAGAAGAGAAAGGGAAATTTCTCCCAGCAGCCTCAGGAGCAGCGGATTAAATCACCACAAGCAACTTGATGTACCCTCCATCTGTGGAATACCTGAATAGACAATGAATCATCCCAAAACTGAGGCGGTGGACTTTGGGAGCAACTGTAGACTTGAGGTTTTCTTTCTTCATCTAATTTGTTTTCAGTTTTATGTTTATATTATTTTAGTATCTAGAGCTTATTATCATTGCTAGATTTGTTTATTGATCTGGTTGCTCTCTCTTCCTTTATATATATATATTTCCTTTTTCTCTTTTTGTGAGTGTGTATGCTTCTTTGTGTGATTTTGTCTGTATAGGTTTGCTTTTACCATTTCTCCTAGCATTGTCTGTCTGTTTTTTTTTAAACATCTTTATTGGAGTATAATTGCTTTACAATGGTGTGTTAGTTTCTGCTTTATAACAAAGTGAATCAGTTATACATATACATATGTTCCCATCTCTCTTCCCTCTTGCATCTCCCTCCCTCTCACCCTCCCTATCCCACCCCTCTAGGTGGTCACAAAGCACCAAGCTGATCTCCCTGTGCTATGCGGCTGCTTCTTACTATCTATTTTACGTTTGGTAGTAGATATATATGTCCATGCCACTTTCTCACTCTGTCACAGCTTACCCTTCCCCCTCCCCGTGTCCTCAAGTCCATTCTCTAATAGGTCTGTGTCTTTATTCCTGTCTTACCCCTAGGTTCTTCATGACATTTTTTTTCCTTAAATTCCATATATATGTGTTAGCATACAGTATTTGTCTTTCTCTTTCTGACTTACTTCACTCTGTATAACAGACTCTAGGTCCATCCACCTCATTACAAATAGCTCAATTTCGTTTCTTTTTATGGCTGAGTAATATTGCATTGTATATATGTGCCACATCTTCTTTATCCATTCATCTGATGATGGACACTTAGGTTGTTTCCATCTCCTGGCTATTGTAAATAGAGCTGCAATGAACATTTTGGTACATGACTCTTTTTGAATTATGGTTTTCTCTGGGTATATGCCCAGTAGTGGGATTGCTAGGTCATATGGTAGTTCTATTTGTAGTTTTTTAAGGAACCTCCATACTGTTCCCCATAGTGGCTGTACCAATTCACATTCCTACCAGCAGTGCAAGAGGGTTCCCTTTTCTCCACACCCTCTCCAGCATTTGTTGTTTGTAGATTTTTTGATGATGGCCATTCTGACTGGTGTGAGATGATATCTCATTGTAGTTTTGATTTGCATTTCTCTAATGATTAATGATGTTGAGCATTCTTTCATGTGTTTGTTGGTAGTCTGTATATCTTCTTTGGAGAAATGTCTATTTAGGTCTTCTGCCCACTTTTGGATTGGGTTGTTTGTTGTTTTTTGAAATTGAGCAGCATGAGCTGCTTGTAAATTTTGGAGATTAATCCTTTGTCAGTTGCTTCATTTGCAAATATTTTCTGCCATTATGAGGGTTGTCTTTTCGTCTTGTTTATGGTTTCTTTTGTTGTGCAAAAGCTTTTAAGTTTCATTAGGTCCCATTTCTTTATTTTTATTTCCATTTCTCTAGGAGGTAGGTCAAAAAGGATCTTGCTGTGATTTATGTCATGGAGTGTTCTGCCTATGTTTCCCTCTAAGAGTTTAATAGTGTCTGGCCTTACATTTAGGTCTTTAATCTATTTTGAGTTTATTTTTGTGTATGGTGTTAGGGAGTGTTCTAATTTAATTCTTTTACATGTAGCTGTTCAGTTTTCCCAGCACCACTTACTGAAGGGGCTGTCTTTTCTCCATTGTATGTTCTTGCCTCCTTTATCATAAATTAGGTGACCATATGTGTGTGGGTTCATCTCTGGGCTTTCTATCCTGCTCCACTGATATATATTTCTGTTTTTGTGCCAGTACCATACTGTCTTGATTACTGTAGCTTTGCAGTAGAGTCTGAAGTCAGGGAACTTGATTCCTCCAGCTCTGTCTTTCTTTCTCAAGATTGCTTTGGCTATTTGAAGTCATTTGTGTTTCCATACAAATTGTGAGATTTTTTTGTTCTAGTTCTGTGAAGAATGCCACTGATAGTTTGTTAGGGATTGCATTGAATCTGTAGATTGCTTTGGGTAGTAGAGTCATTTTCACAATGTTGATTCTTCCAATCCAAGAACATGGCATATCTCTCCATCTATTTGTATCATCTTTAATTTCTTTCATCAGTGTCTTATAATTTTCTGCATACAGGTCTTTTGTCTCTTTAGGTAGATTTATTCCTAGATATTTTATTCTTTTTGTTGCAATGGTAAATGGGAGTGTTTTCTTAATTTCACTTTCAGATTTTCATCATTAGTGTATAGGAATGCAAGAGATTTCTGTGCATTAATTTTGTATCCTGCTACTTTACCAAATTCATTGATTAGCTCTAGTAGTTTCCTGGTAACATCTTTAGGATTCTCTATGTATAGTATCATGTCATCTGCAAATAGTGACATCTTTACTTCTTCTTTTCTGATTTGGATTCCTTTTAATTCTTTTTCTTCTCCAATTGCTGTGGCTAAAACTTCCAAAACTATGTTGAAAAATAGTGGTGAGAGTGGGCAACCTTGTCTTCCTCCGAATCTTAGTGGAATTGGTTTCAGTTTTTCACCACTGAGGAAAATGATGGCTGTGTGTTTGTCATATATGGCCTTTATTATGTTGAGGTAAATTCCTTCTATGTCTACTTTCTGGAGGGTTTTTATCATAAATGGTTATTGAATTTTGTCAAAAGCTTTTTCTGCATCTATTGAGATGATCATATGGTTTTTCTCCTTCAGTTTATTAACATGGTGTATCACATTGTTTGATTTGCATATATTGAAGAATCCTTGCATTCCTGGAATAAACCCCACTTGATTATGGTGTATGATCCTTTTAATGTGCTATTGCATTCTCTTTGCCAATATTTTTTTGAAGATTTTTGCATCTATGTTCATCAGTGATATTGGCCTGTTGTTTTCTTTCTTTGTGACATCTTTGGTTTTGGTATCAGAGTAAGGGTCTCCTCATAGAATGAGTTTGGGAGTATTCCTCCCTCTGCTTTATTTTGGAAGAGTTTGAGATGGATAGGTGTTAGCTCTTCTCTAAATGTTTGATAGAATTCTCCTGTGAAGCCATCTGGCCCTGTGCTTTTGTTTGTTGGAAGATTTTTAATCATAGTTTCAATTTTAATGCTTGTGACTGATCTGTTTATATTTTCTATTTCTTCCTGGTTCAGTCTCAGAAGGTTGTGCATTTCTAAGTATTTGTCCTTTTCTTACAGGTTGTTCATTTTATTGGCACAGAGTTGCTTATAATAATCTCTCATGATCCTTTGTATTTCTGCAGTGTCAGTTGTTACTTCTCCTTTTTCATTTCTAATTCTATTGATTTGGGTCTTCTCCTTTTTTTCTTGATCAGTCTGGCAAATGGTTTATCAATTTTGTTTATCTTCTCAAAGAACCAGCTTTTACTTTTATTGATCTTTGCTATAGTTTCCTTCACTGCTTTTTCATTTATTTCTGATCTGATCTTTATGATTTCTTTCCTTCTGCTAACTTTGAAGTTTTTTTTGTCCTTTCTCTAATTGCTTTAGGTGTAAGGTTAGGTTGTTTATTTGAGATGTTTCTTAATGTAGGATTGTATTGCTATAAACTTCGCTCTTAGAACTGCTTTTGCTGCATCCCATAGGTTTTGGGTCATCGTGTTTTCATTGTCATTTGTTTCTAGGTATTTTTGATTTCCTCTTTGATTTCTTCAGTGATCTCTTGCTTATTTAGTAACGTATTGTTTAACCTACATGTGTTTTTTATTTTTTACAGATTGTTTTCTGTAATTGATATCTAGTCTAATAGCATTGTGGTCGGAAAAGAAACTTGATACAACTTCAAGTTTCTTAAATTTACCAAGGCTTGATTTGTGACCCAAGATATGATCTATCCTGGAGAATGTTCCATGAGCACTTGAGAAGAAATTGTATTTTGTTGTTTTGGGATGGAATGTCCTATAAATATCAATTAAGTCTATCTTGTTTAATGTATCATTTAAAGCTTGTGTTTCCTTATTTATTTTCATTTTGGATGATCTGTCCATTGGTGAAAGTGGGGTGTTAAAGTCTCCTACTATGATTGTGTTACTGTCGATTTCCCATATTATGGCTCTTAGTATTCGCCTTATGTATTGAGTTGCTCCTATGTTGGGTGCATAAATATTTACAATTGTTATATCTTCTTCTTGGATTGATCCCTTGATCATCATGTAGTATCCTTTGTATCTTGTAATAGTCTTTGTTTTAAAGTCTATTTTGTCTGATATGAGAACTGCTACTCCAGCTTTCTTTTGATTTCCATTTGCATGGAATATCATTTTCTATCCCCTCACGTTCAGTCTGTATGTGTCCCTAGGTCTGAAGTGGGTCTCTTGTAGACAGCATATATACACGACTTCTTTTTGTATCCATTCAGCCAGTCTATATCTTTGGTTGGAGCATTTAATCCATTTACTTTTAAGGTAATTATCGATATGTATGTTCCTATTACCAGTTTCTTAGTTGTTTAGTGTTTGTTATTGTAAGTCTTTTCCTTATCTTGTGTTTCCTGCCTAGAGAAGTTCCTTTAGAATTTGTTGTAAAGCTGGTTTGGTTGTCTGAATTCTCTTAGCTTCTGCTTGTCTGTAAAGGTTTTAATTTCTCCATCAAATCTGAATGAGATCCTTGCTGGGTAGAGTAATCTTGGTTGTAGTTTTTCCCCCTTCATCGCTTTAAATGTGTCCTGCTACTCCCTTCTGGCTTGGAGAGTTTCTGCTGAAAGATCCGCTGTTAACCTTATGGGGATTCCCTTGTATGTTATTTGTTGTTTTTCCCTTGCTGCTTTTAATATTTTTTCTTTGTATTTAATATTTGATAGTTTGATTAATATGTGTCTTGACGTGTTTCTCCTTGGATTTATCTGGTATGGGACTCTCTGTGCTTCCTGGACTTGATTAACTATCTCTTTTCCCACATTAGGGAAGTTTTCAACTATAAGTTCCTCAAACATTTTCTCAGTCCCTTTCTTTTTTTCTGGGACCCCTATAATTCATATGTTGGTGCATTTAATGTTGTCCCAGAGGTCTCTGAGACTGTCCTTAATTCTTTCATTTCTTTTTCTTTATTCTGCTCTGCTGTAGTTTTTTCCATTATTTTATCTTCCAGCTCACTTATCCATTCTTCTGCCCCAGTTATTCTGCTATTGATCCCTTCTAGGGAATTTTAAATTTCATTTATTGTGTTGTTCATCATTGTTTGTTTCCCTTTTAGTTCTTCTAGGTCCTTGTTAAACGTTTCTTGTATTTTCTCCATTCTATTTCCAAGATTTTCGAAATATCTTGGATTAAATTATCAAATATCTTGGATAGCAAAGTAATGATCTTCACTATCATTACTCTGAATTCTTTATCAGGTAGACTGCCTATTTCCTCTTCATTTGTTAGGTCTTTTGGGTTTCTACCTTGCTCCTTCATCTGCTGTGTGTTTCTCTGTGTTCTCATTTTGCTTAACTTACTGTGTTTGGGGTCTTCTTTTCACAGGCTGCAAGTTCGTAGTTCCCATTGTTTTTGGTGTCTGCCCCCAGTGGCTAAGGTGGTTCAGTGGGTTTTGTAGGCTTCCTGGTGGAGGGGACTAGTGCCTGTGTTCTGGTGGATGAGGCTGGATCTTGTCTTTCTGGCAGGCAGGTCCACGTCTGGTGGTGTGTTTTGGGGTGCCTGTGGCCTTATTATGATTTTAGGCAGGCTCTGTGCTAATTGGTGGGGTTGTGTTCCTGTCTTGCTAGTTGTTTGGTGTAGGGTGTCCTGCACTGGAGCTTGCTGGTCATTGGGTGGAGCTGGGTGTTGGTGTTGAGATGGAGATCTCTGGGAGATTTTCACTGTTTGATATTACGTGGAGCTTGGAGGTGTCTTGTGGAGCCATGTCCTGAAGTTGGCTCTCCCACCTCAGAGGCATAGCCCTGATGCCTGGCTGGAGCACCAAGAGCCTGCCATCCACATGGCTCAGAATAAAAGGGAGAAAAAGAAAGAATGAAAGAAAGAATGAAGAAGATAAAATAAAATAAAGTTATTAAAATAAAAAATAATTATTAAATTTTTTAAAGTAGTTAAAAAAAAAGAAAGAAGAGAGCAACCACACCAAAAAACAAATCCACCAATGATAACAAGCACTAAAAACTATACTAGAAAACAGCAACAACAAAAAAACAGACAGACAGAACCCTAGGACAAATGGTAAAAGCAAAGTTATACAGACAAAGTCACACACAGAAGCATACACATACACACTCACAAAAAAAGAAAAAGGGAAAAAAATATATACCATTGCTCCCAAAGTCCACCTCCTCAATTTGGGATGATTCATTGTCTATTCAGATATTCCAGAGATGCAGGGTACATCAAGTTGATTGTGGAGATTTAATCCACTGCTCCTGAGGCTGCTGGGAGAGATTTCCCTTGTTCCGCTTTGTTCGCACAGCTCCCGGGGTTCAGCTTTGGATTTGGCCCCGCCTCTGCGTGTAGGTCGCCTGAGGGCATCTGTTCTTCGCGTAGACAAGACGGAGTTAAAGGAGCAGCTGATTGAGGGGCTCTGGCTCACTCAGGCTGTGAGGAGGGAGGGGATTGGAGTTTGGGCCGAGCCTGTGGTGGCAGAGGCCGGCGTGACATTGCACCAGCCTGAGGTTCACTGTGTTTTCTCCCGGGGAAGTTGTCACTGAATCACGGGACCCTGGCAGTGGTGGGCTGCACAGCCTCCCAGGAGAGGGGGTGTGGATAGTGACCTGTGCTTGTACACAGGTTTCTTGGTGGCTGCAGCAGCAGCCTTAGCATTTCATGCCTGTCTCTGGTGTCTGCGCTGATAGCCGCAGCACGCACCTGTCTCTGGAGCTTGTTTAGGCGGTGTTCTGAATTCCCTCTCCTCGTGCACCCTGAAGCAATGGTCTCTTGAGTCTTAGGCTGTTCCAAACTTTAGCCCAGACTCCCTCTGGCTAGCTGTGGCACACTAGCCCCCTTCTGGCTCTGTTTCTGCATCCAGCCCCAGTCCTCTCCCTGGGATCCACTGAAGCCGGAGCAGCTCCTAGGCCCTGCCTGCCCTGGCGGGTGAGCAGACAAGCCTCTCGGGATGCTGAGTGCTGGTCGGCACCGATCCTCTTGGCGGAAATCTCTCTGCTTTGCCCCCCGCACCCCTATTGCTGCGCTCTCCTCTGTGGCTCTGAAGCTCCCCCCCTCAGCCACCTGCAGTCTCCGCCCGTGAAGGGGCTTCCTAGTGTGTGGAAACCTTTCCTCCTTCACAACTCCCTCCCATTGGTGCAGGTTCCATCCTTATTCTTTTGTCTCTGTTTTTCTTTTGCCCTACCCAGTTATGTGGGGAGTTTTTTGCCTTATGGGAGGTCTGAGGTCTTCTGCCAGTGTTCAGTAGGTGTTCTGTAGGAGTTGTTCCACATGTAGATGTATTTCTGATGCATTTGTAGGGAGGAAGGTGATCTCCACGTCTTACTCTTCCACCATCTTGAAGCTCTGCTCCCCCCCATTTTTTTGCTTGTTTGTTTTTTTTTTCAGAACGTGGGCCTCTCACTGTTGTGGCCTCTCCCATTGCAGAGCACAGGCTCTGGATGCGCAGGCTCAGCGGCCACGGCTCATGAGCCCAGCTGCTCTGCGGCATGTGGGATCTTCCTGGACTGGGGCACGAACCCATGTCCCCTGCATCGGCAGGCGGACTCTCAACCACTGTGCCACCAGGGAAGCCCCCCGTTTTTTTTTTTAATATAGATTTTAGTGATTGTTATCATTGGTGGATTTGTTTATTGGCTTGGTTGTTCTCATCTTTTTTTAAAAATTACTTAAAATTTTTTAAATAATATTAAAAAATTTTTATTTTAATAACTTTATTTTAATTAATTAGTTAATTATTTAATTAATTTTAGTTTCTGCCTTTTCTTCTGAGCTGTGTGGGTGACAGTGTCTTGCTGCTCTGGCCAGGTGTCAGGCCTGAGCCTCTGAGGTTGGAGAGTGGAATTCAGAACATTGGTCCACCAGAGACTTCTGGCCCCTTGTAATATCAATCGGTGAAAGCTCTCCCATAGATCTCCATCTCAACACTAAGACCCAGCTCCACTCAATGACAAGCAAACTCCAGTGTGGGACACCACATGCCAAACAACTAGCAAGACAGGAACACAACCCCACCCATTAGCACAGAAGCTGCCTAAAATCATAAGTTGACAGACACCTCAAAACACACCACTGGACGTGGTCCTGCCCACCATAAAGACAAGATCCAGGCTCACACATCAGAAAACAGGCACCAGTCCCCTCCACCAGGAAGCCTACACAACCCACTGAAACAAACTTACCCACTGGGGGTAGACACCATGCACAATGGGAACTAACAAACCTGCAGCCTGCAAGAAGGAGACCCCAAACACAGTCAGTTAACCAAAATGAGAACACAGTGAAACACACAGCTGATGAAGGAGCAAGGTAAAAACCCAAAAGACCTAACAAATGAAGAGGAAATAGACAGTCTACCTGAAAAAGAATTCAGAGTAATGATAGTAAAGATGATCCAAAATCTTGGAAATAGAATGGAGAAAATACAAGAGACATTTAACAAGGACCTAGAAGAACTAAAGAGCAAACAAACAATGATGAACAACAGAGTAAATGAAAGTAAAAATTCTCTAGAAGGAATCAATAGCAGAATTACTGAGGCAGAAGAATGGATAAGTGACCTGGAAGATAAAAGAGTGGAAATAATGACCACAGAGCAGAATAAAGAAAAGAGAAGGAAAATAATTGAGGACAGTCTCAGAGACTTCTGGGACAACATTAAATGCACCCGCATTCAAATTATAGGGGTCGCAGAAGAAGAAGAGAAAAAGGAAGGGATAGAGAAAATAATTGAGGAGCTTATAGATGAAAAATTCCCTAATATGGGAAAGGAAATAGTCAATCAAGTCCAGGAAGTGCAGAGAGTCCCATACAGGATAAATCCAAGGAGAAACATGCCAAGTCAAACTATCAAAAATTAAATACAAAGCAAAAATATTAAAAGCAGAAAGGGAAAAGCAACAAATAACATATAAGGGAATCACCGTAAGGTTAACAGCTGATCTTTCAACAGACACTCTGCAAACCAGAAAGGTGTGGCAAGATATATTTAAAGTGATGAAAGGGGAAAACCTACAACCAACATTACTGTACACAGCAAGGATCTCATTCTGATTCGACAGAGAAATTAAAACTTTAACAGACAAGCATAAGCTAAGAGACATCAGCACCACCTAACCAGCTTTACAACAAATGCTAAAGGAACTTCTCTAGGCAGGAAACACAAGAGAAAGGAAAGACCTCCAATAACAAACCCAAAGCAATTAAGAAAATGGTAATAGGAACATATATATCGATAACTACCTTAAGTGTAAATGGATTAAATGCTCCAACCAAAAGACGTAGACTGGCTGAATGGACATAAAAACAAGATGTGTATATATGCTGTCTGCAAGAGACCCACTTCAGACCTAGGGACACACACAGACTGAAAGTGAGGGGACGGGAAAAGATATTGCATGCAAATAAAGCTGGAGTAGCAATACTCATATCAGGCAAAATAGACTTTAAAATAAAGAATATTACAAGATAAAACAAAGGACACCACATAATGATCAAGGAATCAATCTAAGAATAAGATAAAACAGCCAAAGCAATCTTGAGAAAGAAAAATGGAGCTGGAGGAATCAGGTTCCCTGACTTCAGACTATACTACAAAGCTACAGTAATCAAGAGAGTATGATACTGGCACAAAAACAGAAATATAGATCAATAGAATGGGATAGAAAGCCCAGAGATAAACCCATGCACATATGGTCACCTTATCTTTGATAAAGGAGGCAGGAATGTACAGAGGAGAAAGGACAGCCTCTTCAATAAGTGGTGCTGGGAAAACTGGGCAGGTACATGTAAAAGTATGAGATTAGATCACTCCCTAACACCATACACAAAAATAAGCTCAAAATGGATTAAAGACATAAATGTAAGGCCAGAAACTGTCAAACTCTTAGAGGAAAACATAGGCAGAACACTCTATGACATAAACCACAGCAAGATCCTTTTTGACCCACCTCCTAGAGAAATGGAAATAAAAACAAAAATAAACAAATGGGACCTAATGAAACTTCAAAGCTTTTGCACAGCAAAGGAAAACATAAACAAGACCAAAAGACAGCACCTCAGAATGGGAGAAAATATTTGTAGATGAAGCAACTGACAAAGGATTAATCTCCAAAATTTACAAGCAGCTCATGCAGCTCAATAACAAAAAAGCAAACAACCCAATCCAAAAATGGGCAGACCTAAATAGACATTTCTCCAAAGAAGATATACAGACTACCAACAAACACATGAAAGAATGCTCAACATCATTAATCATTAGAGAAATGCAAATCAAAACTACAATGAGATATCATCTCACACCAGTCAGAATGGCCATCATCAAAAAATCTACAAACAATAAATGCTGGAGAGGGTGTGGAGAAAAGGGAACGCTCTTGCACTGCTGGTGGAAATGTGAATTGGTTCAGCCACTATGGAGAACAGTATGGAGGTTCCTTAAAAACTACAAATAGAACTACCATATGACCTAGCAATCCCACTACTGGGCATATACCCAGAGAAAACCATAATTCAAAAAGAGTCATGTTCCAAAATGTTCATTGCAGCTCTATTTACAATAGCCAGGAGATGGAAACAACCTAAGTGTCCATCATTGGATGAATGGATAAAGAAGATGTGGTACATATATACAAAGGACTACTAGTCAGCCATAAAAAAGAACGAAATAATGCCATTTGCAGCATCATGGATGGACCTAGAGGTTAACATACTAAGTGAAGTAAGTCAGACAGAGGAAGACAAATATCATAGGATATCACTCATATGTGGGATCTAATTTTAAAAACAATACAAATGAACTTATTTACAGAACAGAAACAGACTTACAGATATCAAAAACAAACTTATGGTTACTAAGGGGGAAACATGGGAGGGGGGAGGGATAAATCAGGAGTTTGGGATTAACATACATGCACTACTATATGTAAGATAGAAAATCAACAGGGGCTTATTATATAACACAGGGAACTCTACTCAATATTCTATGATAACCTATATGAGAAAAGAATCTGAAAAAGAATGAATATATGTATATGTATAACTGAATCACTTTGCTGTACACCTGAAACTAACACAACATTGTAAATCAACTATATTCCAATAAAATTTTAAAAATTAAATAAAATACAAACCATAACACTAATAAAGACTGTTGAAAACACTGGAAAAAAACAAAGAAAAGTGGCTCACATGGTACGTGAGATTCACTCTCTGATGCATATGGATTTGCATCCTAGAGGGCTTAGTGGTGATCTTCAGAGGGGGAATAACTAAAGACAGAAACAGAAAGAAACATCCATTGAAATTACCCCAGCCTGCCTGCCCTCTATGTCTTCTTTTCCAAGGAACCAGCCACAAGATCTCTCATGCTCAAAAACGTTATCTTTTAAAAAAAGTTAAAGAAATATTTTTTCTTTGATGCTCAATGTAAGGCAAATAGAGCTAAATGTTAAATTAATTAAATAGGTGTAGGAGTTTTAGAGCACTGCTTTCTGTATCCATAATCTTTGGTATGTTGTGTTTTTGTTTTTACTTATCTCAAGGTACTATTTAACTTCCCCTGTGATTTCTTCTTTCATATATTGGTTATTTGAGAGTGTGTTGTTTAATTTCCACATATTTTTGATTTTCCTGTTCTTCAGCTATTGATTTGTAATTTCATTCAATTGTAATCAGAAAAGGTACTTTCTATAATTACAATCTTTCCAAACATCTTAAGACTTGTCTTGCTGCCTACCATGTGTCCTTTCCTGGAGGATGTTCCATGTGCACTTGAGAGGGATGTATATTAGGCTCTTGTTCAGTGGAATGTTCTGTACATGTCGGTGACTTCCAATTGATCTGTAGTGTTATTAAAGTCTTCTCTGTCCTTATTAATATTCATTCTGGTTGTTCATTTATTATGGAAAGTGGGGTATTAAAATCTCTTTCTCTTGTTTTATTTCTCTCAAATTCTTCCTTCCATTCTGGAAATATTTGCTTCTTATATTTAGAGTTCTGACATTTGATGTACAAATATTAGTTATATTTTCTTTTATCACTATATAATGTCCTCTTTGTCTATTGTATCAGTTTTTTACTTAAATTCTATTTTATCTACTATTAGTATAGCTACCCCTGCTACCTTTTGGTTACATTTTGCATGGACATGTTTTTCCTTTCTTTCACTTTCAGCCTTTGTATGCTCATAGATCTAAAGTGAATCTCTTATAGATAGCATGTACTTGGATCCTTGTTGTTTTTTCCCCATTTAGTCAATCTATGTCTATTTATTGAGGAGTTGAATCCATTTACATTTAAAATAATTACAATAGGGAAGGACTTGCTATTGCTATTTTGTGAATTATTATCTGTAGGTCTTGCATCTTCTCCCCCCTTTCCTCTCTTAATACCTTCTTTTGACTTTCATTGGTTTTGTTTATTTCTGCTCCAATCTACTCTAATCTTTTCATTTTCTTCCTTCTGCTGGCTTTGTATTCTGAACAGAGGAACACACTCACCTCAGAGTATTTCACAATACTAATTCAGATGGTGGCAATGGGAAGGAAAACACTGATTGTCCCCAGAGAATAAAAGAACAGCAGAGCTTGGAGTACAATTCTCAGAGCAGACCAGGTAAATGGCAAGTGGCAGGAGAGTTAATTAACCCCTCCTGGAGGGCTTTTCTGGAAGAAAAGATCTGGAAGTGGGTGACACTCACAACCCCTCCTTCTAGTCTCATGATTCCCCAGAGCTACTCCTGGCCATAGTAGGAGGACACACCCACTCATTGACTTCCTGTGGGTGGGACAAGGTCCCTGACTGAATTGTGGTGACCCCTCAGGTACTTGCCACCATGTTCCAATCACATTCCAGTTGGAAATAGGTGAGTGGAATTGTGCAGGCTAGAAGAGATTCTGCTTGCCTGAGGATCCCTTTGTTTTGGCTCAGTCTATATTGGGCATTTGGGGGCAAACTTCACCCAGGTTGAGATTTCATCCTGAATCCAGAAGCTAAGATATAGCTACAAGTATCTGTTTCTAATATTCAGGGTCAGAAAATAGGTCATAATAGACACAATGCATATTTCTGAGCCCAGGTTTGTCCTGAAATTTCAGAATGACTAGTCAGCCTTCCAGGTCCCAGTTTTCCAACTTTTTGGACCATGCAATGCACACACTTAGTTGCCTTTTTCCTACCCCCCATTTTTTTTACTTCAGAGTGTCCATGTCTTATGTTCAGTGTCTGGTGGTGTTGGCCATCACAGAAGGGCCCTAGCCTCTCAAACTGGCTTGATTGAATATTAGACATAGGACCCCAGAATGAATAACCAGAAGGGTCAACAGCAGGATGCCAGCTTACAGGGCTGTTTGTGAATGAAGAGGCCCAGGACCCAGTATGTGATAATGATGTAGTGCATATTGCAGAGTTTTTAAAAGTCTACTTTTAGCAGACAAGGGGATGGAGTTTATCAGATTATTTTCACCGTTCATGGACATATAGGTGCCTGGACCAGATATATGGACATGTCAGGATGCCCTTTCATTAACTTCACACAGTATAGGTGCCACCATCCCATGTGACACATCACTGATGCAGATGGAATCAATCTGTTTGGTTGGTCATTATGCTTTCCATTTAGAATACTTTGGGGAATTGTCTTCCACTGAAACCATAGATTACTTATCGTCTGGCCCAGTCCCATTGAACCACTAGACAGGCGCTCTGAAGAAGACATTTTGCAGCCCCGGTTTACAGTACCTCCAGCTTTGACTGACACTGAACTCTCAGGTTGTTTTACCGGAACTCTTCACCTGAAGTTCCTGTAAGAAATGTCAAATCATTGTTCATGTTCCTTGCCTTGGCCCAAGATGTTCTGAGGTTCTGGTATAGATCAAGATGAGGTCTCATTACACATCCTTTCAGCCATGTGTACTGGCACCAAAGTATAAAAATTATAAATATGGTTGCCTTATGGGTGAGAAGGAGACTAATGCACAGAAAGGAGGATGGCACCTTCCTTGGGCATCAGGATATGAGGATGGCCTGCAGAATAGCAGGCAGTTAAATAAACATATTTACCATGAGGACAAATGCATTTCTATTAAATGAGAAATGTCAAATAGAATTTGTGTCAGATTTTTCTTTATGTTCTGGGATCAGAGACAAGGCCTCAAGCTAAGGACAAGGTGTTCATAACCAACATACTGTGTTCAGAGAGTGACCTGGAGAAAGAGCCATCTCCCATTTTCTGCAAGCTCTTTCATGATGCAAAAGCCCACTCATCCAAAATAAACGTTGAGACTTGCATTCTCCATGAAATTGATATTTTTCCTAATGGGTGAAAATTGGTTCTTAGAGTGTGAAAAAATCTTAACTATCACAATGTTTCATGTTAATGCTCAACCCTATCCAACAAAATCTTATTCCTCAGTATTTAATTGCTCTTGGTATGTGTTCTTGGGGATCACACAAGCAGCATTACCATTGAGTTCATGGAAGATACACAGAGTGTATGCAGGATGAATTCTACAAAACTATGGAGGACTTTCTCTTGATGGATTTCTCAAATATAATGCATTTGATTTTTATTGCTGAATAACTCATTACCAAAAACATAGTGGCTTAAAAAAAAACCAAGTCTATTGTTTCATAGTTTGTGTGAATCAGGAGTTCAGGCACAGCTTAACTTAGCTGTCATTCACAGAAAGAAGATGAGGTGGAGACACAGGGAAATGCCATCTACAATCCAAGGAATATCTGAGGTTAGCAGGGGCTGGGAGAGAGGCCTGGAAAAGATTCTCCCTGAAGTTCATAGTAGCTTTATTCATACTTGCAAAAACTTGAAAACAACCAAGATGACCTCCAGTAGGTGAACTGGTAAAGAAATTGGTAAATCCAGATAATCAAACATTATTCAGAACTAAAATTATATGCGCTCTCAAGCCCTGAAAAGCTGTGGAGGAATCTTAAATGCTTATTAATAACTGAAAGGAAAAATCTATATGCTGCATGATTCCAACTATGCGACATTCTGGGAAAGGGCTCCACCCCATGACTTAATTCATTCCCAAAGACCGACTTCCAAATACCATCACTTCAGGGGTTAGACTTGAACATATGAATTTCGGGGGGGGATACAAACATTCGGTCCATAACAGACTTCCTTAAGTTTTACATAAAGTCCTTGTCTGTGGCAAGGTCCCATGCAGAATATCACACATTTACGTGTGTCTCCTTAGGCTCCTCTCAGCTGTGACACCGTCTCTGACTGTCCTTGTTTTTGATGATTTCTACAGATTTGATGAATACTGCTCAGATTTATTGTAGGATGCCCCTCTGTTACATTTTGTCTGATGCTTTTCTCATAATTAATCTAGGGTTATGGGTTTTGGGGAAGGTCCCAGAGGAAACGTGCCATTTTCATCAAATCTACATGATTTATGCCTATTGATATTGATTTATTGTTGGTAAGCTCTTGATGACCTGGCTAACTTGTATTATTCAGGTTTCCCCACTGTAAAGTAACCCTTTTTCCTCCTTCCATTCATCCCCTTTGGAAGGGAGTCACCATGTGCAGCCCATACTTCAGGGGTAGTGAATTGGTTTTCCCCTTATTTAGAGTGAAGTGTCTTCATAATTTGAGAGTTTCCTGCAAAGAAGATTTTTTTTAATTATCCATTTATTAATTTATTAAATTATTTATTTACATCTATATGGACTCATAGATATTTATTATATTTTGGTTTATAATCTGTCTTAGTCTATTTGGGTGCTATAACAAAATATCACAGACTGGATGGCTTACAACAGAAATTTATTGCTCACAGTTCTGGAAGCTCTAATTCCACTATCAGCTTGGCAGTTTGATTGCGTGAGGGCCCTCTTTTGGATTGCAGATTTCTCATTGTATCTTCACATGGAAGAAGGAACTAGGATGATCTTGGGGGTCTCTTTTAGAAGGGTACTAATCCCATTCATGACAGAGGAGCCCTTATGTACTAGTCATGTTCCAAATGCCCCAACTTCTAACATGGTCACATTGGGCATTAATATTCTAAAATGTGAATTTTGAGGGGACAAAAACATTCAGAATATGTATATATATATATGTGTGTGTGTGTGTGTGTATATATATACATATATATACATATCTATATGTGTGTGTGTGTGTGTGTATATATATATATATATATATATATATATATATCTCCAATATTTCTTGCCCAAATTGTTCCAGCTTTGTCCATTGGGACCTCTTTCAGTTTGTTTCTGAGCCCCTTTGACAAACTCTAATCAATGTCAGTTTTTGCTTTTTGGTTTTGTTTGCTTTTGGTTTTTCACTTCCTTGGGTTCTGAAGAATACTGAATTTTTGATAGGATTTCTAAACACAAAGAAGAGAGATTAGCCTTTAATGAAAAAACTTTAGAACACAAGAGCCAGATGATTGAATTAGATAATTTTTATTTTGAAATCCAACATCTGGTAAAAACTAATTCATTCATTTATTAAATTAAACAATGGCCTAGTATGTGGCAGTCACTGTTCTGGCACGTGAGGATTCAGAGTCCCTTCTCATAGAACTGATGCCCTGTTTGAGGAAGAGACAACACATACATCAGTGTTCATTTTGCCTGGTGCATGAATTTCAGTTTAGTTAAATAACATCAATCCCCCAACACAGGGTTCGGATTTCAGTCACCACAGGAACTTTACTGTGAACGATACATAACGTACAACTTTGCTGCTAAGTATACTTCATTCCACAAATCATTATGTACTAACAGATGCTCATCGTGATCAGTAACCAATCATATCAATTCTTTGAAAGTCTGTAGTGATTGGTCACTGTGACTCTCTTACACAGTTTAGGCACAGACAGCAAAATACGTAGTTGTATTTTCTCCTGTCTCCCAGTGATAAACCCACATGACATTTACAAAAGTGAATAATTATAAAAGGGAACTGGCAACAAAGATGAAAGTGCCATGGAGAGACAAAATATGATGATGCGAGAAGTTATATTCAAACAATATAAATGGATTACAGAAGAAATAGCTGACCAAGGTACCTTAATAGTGTTAGAAAGATTCTACATATGCAATCAGAAGAACTTAGTAAAGGCAAACTTACCACATAAATGAGGAAAGTTGTGGTGAGGAAAAGAGTGAAAATGTCCCAGAGGAAGTGACAACAGCAAATACTTTGAATTAAAGAAAGTTTGTAAAGATTTCACGACATTGAGAGTACAAGGCATAAAATGTCGGAAACGGATCCAAACTTTGCAAGGAGCATAATTCACCAAGTTGTAAAAAAGATGCTCTTATATTATAAATTATGCAAGAAGAAGAAGGCAAGCACCATTCAAACACTTTGGATAAGTTTTTATAAAGAAATAAATTGCTTTAATTCTCAGTGTTTCTAATTTGTTAAACTACATATTATTAGTAGCTGACAGTAAGAGAGTTCCTAATATTTTGAAATCAAATTTTAATGATCACAGAACAATCTTTATTTATCCCATTGATTACTGAGATCACTTTCCATGATTCAGTTTACACGGTAATTTTTATGGTCCTTCTCTACTATGCAAAGTGAGAACTGCCTATGCTTCCTATGTCAGATGGTAATAAGTGTTCAGGAAACAAGTTAATCAGGTCAAGAGGTCATGGAATGTGAGGCTGAGAGAGGAACTGATACTTTATACAGGATGGTATATGGAAGATGGCTTTGATAAAGTGATATTTGAGCAGAGGTTGAAATGAAGGAAGAGAGTGAGCCAGGCAGACATGTTGGAGGAGGAAGCAGAGGAATGATAGGATTTGACTTACATTCCCAAGGAATCACTGAGGCTGAAACAGGAAAGCCAGTCAGAGACTATAGCAATGGTGCAGGAAGAGATGATGGTGGCTGGGACCAGGGATCAGTGGTGGGGGTGAGAATGTGCAGATTATGAATGCAATTAAGAAGTGTGCTGGAGGGGATTGGACTGGCTCATGAGAGCTGATATTTACATTTTCAGGAATTTTGCAAACTAGTTGTTAAACTGTTGCTAACTTGAAATTGACCACATTGGGAGTATTTATACCAAGAACTTTTCTTTATTTTTTTTTCCTTTTGGATAGTCAATTGTTAAAGAGTTCCATCTGATCACTGGACATAAACATTTTGAAGGCAGAATTGAATACGTGATATAAAAGAAAGAGAAATCAAGGATGACTCCAGGCTTCTGGACACAGTATATTTACCATGAGCAATAGGGTTGGGAAGGATGCAAGATTATAGAAAAACTACTCTTCCCATCATGGAGAGAGGAGGGAACACTATTTTCTGGGTTTGAGAAGTTGGATATTTAGACAATGAGGAAGGAGAATAATTTTTCTTAAAACTAAGATGGGGAGTCATTTGTACTAAAAAGGCACCTCAAAAGGTGGGGAGTCAGGTGAAGGCAGGAATCCAGAGGACAGAATAACTCCTCAGCACAGGGCATTATTGTGTAGTTCATGGCCGAGTCCAAGGTGATGGATGAGAGATAACCTGATCTGTGTTGATCTGACTTATTTCTCACGTTCCAGGGAAATGTCCTGAGTCAGCTCCCAGAGCTACTTCCCATGATCCTTGCTCAGGACCATGTATGAAGACCCAGCTCTGGTGGCTTCAGGGGCATGTGGGCAGGCAAGTCTCCATGGAGGAGAGGCATTTGGAGCAGAGTCATGGAATCTCCCAGTTGAGTCCTTCTCCTGGGCTGGGTCCCTCAGGAAGGGAAGGAGGCAGCAGACACTGAGGGTGACACCAGCAGGGAGGAAGGAAGGAGCTGTGAGAAACATGTCCATATTTAATTATCTGCTCATCATTCAGGAAACGTTCCTTGCATGCCTCCTATGTGCCCAGGTGTTCTCCTCTCGGGATGCCTGTCTTGAGAGGATGAGCAGCCCCTGGGATAGCACTCTGACCCCTCAGCCTCCTCCCCAGTTCTGATGCCCCATCCCCAGCCCTTCTGTTCTGTCACATGGAGGGTCAGAGCAGAAGCCGCTCTCAGAATAGCCAATCCAGAGTTCTCAACATAACCTGAAAATGTGGATTCTTTTTGCCCCAAGGAGCCCCAGGACTCAAGTGTTTAGAAATGGTCTCTAAGGGAACCACCCACTCAGCTCCTCCTCATTCAGCACCCTCTGCCCACTTCCTCTACAGAACTGCTAAGAGACACCCTTTGAAAACCCCTGATCCAGCCCACCTCCTCCAGGACCCCACACACCTCCTGGGAGTTGGGCACCTCTTAGAGGGAAACAGGATACTCCTGAGGGTATTGAGGGAAGTGTGTCCCCTTCTCTTATCCCCACGTGGGCCCTGACCCTGTGTGACCTATGGGCTGGCTCCCCTACTGACCTTATGTCATCTAGGACAGACCTTGTCCTGCCCTCCCTCCTACCCCAACTTACAGTCAGGCCCAATGCTTCCTGTAGACAAAGATGACAGAGACACCGACCACCAACAGCACCTTGGGGCCTAGGAGGAGAACTACCAGGAGAGGAGAAGACAGCTCTGGGCCTGGAAATCATCAAGGGACAAGAGGAGCGATTAGAGGGATCACACAGGAGCCATTCCCAGGGGCCTCGACTTACTCCATCTGAGGCCACCTGGGCCCATCAGCACTCTGAGGCTTTGACCTGCATCCTGGGCTCAAGCTTGAGGCAGAAATCAGCATACAGGAGTCCCTCATTCTCCTACTCTCTTTTCTCAGGCTGCAAGGGTGTTATTACTTGACGAGAAAATGTCAGAAGTGAAAATAACTGTGAGACAAGAGAAAATTCAGCAAATCCTAATAGTCTCTCACTAGGCTGCCATCCCATCTTCAACCAGCCACCAGAAAAATTATGGAGAAATAGACAAGGCAGCTAGAGTTATTTGGAAATACCACCACCAATATAAATTTGTCTAAACTTTGAAAATATTGGAAAAGTGTCCTAAGGAGCACAGATCATAGAAAGGGGTTTAAAAGTATGTGTGATTTAAAAGGGTTGGAACAGAATCCCCAGAACCTGTGCATATGTTACCTTACATGTCAAAAGGGATTAGCAGTAGTGATTTGTTAAGGATCTTGAGATGGGCACATTTTCCTAGTGGAGGCCATGTAAGCACAAAGATTCTTATAAGTAAAAGATTGAGGCAGAACAGTTGGAGGAGATGTGATGTCAGAAGCAGAGGTCAGACTGATGTGAGGCCCTTTGCCAAGGACTGTGGACACCTCTGGGAGTTGGAAAAGGCAAGGAATGGATTCTTCTCTAGAGCCCAGCTACCCATTGTAGACTTCTGACCTCTACAACTGTATGATAATGCATTTGTCTTGTATTAAATCATTAAATGTGGTAATTACTTACACTGACTATAGGAACCTAATTCAAGGAGAACAGATGTGAATAAATGGATATGCATGAGTTAAAGTGCATAACTTCTGGGTAGAAAAATTGGAAAGAAGGAAGACGTGCTGATGGCAATTGAGAGGTAAAGGGAAAAAGTAAAAAGCAGGGGGATGGGATTTAGGTTCCTGAAAGACAAAAGAGAACCAAAGAATTAGAGGACTCAGAACATTTCTCCCACTATCAAAACCAACCAACCAGGCTTCCCTGGTGGCGCAGTGGTGGAGAGTCCGCCTGCCAATGCAGGGGACACGGGTTCGTGACCAGGTCTGGGAGGATCCCACATGCTGCGGAGCAAATAGGCCCATGAGCCATGGCCGCTGAGCCTGTGCGTCAAGCCTGTGCTCCGCAATGGGAGAGGCCACAACAGTGAGAGGCCTGCATACTGCAAAAAAAAAAAAAAAAAAAACCAAAGCAAAACAAAACAACCAATGAACCAACCAAAAACTCCGTTAACATCTTGACTTATGCTGTACTAGTGAAGAGAGGTCCATTAGGCTAGAAATATTGTAAAAAACCCCAATACCATAAAAACAAACAATAAGATGTGCATCCTCACACCAGACCCACTGGATGCAGCCTGCAGTGGTTGGAGCCCTCAGATGCCCGGGGTAGGCTTTGGATCCAGGGAGAAGGATCACATCAGCATCTTACACTTCTCTTCAGCCTGCCAACCTAGGTGCTCCAAAAGACATTTCCAGCTTTACTACACTAGCAAGCATCATGCGTCAGGCACCCTGCAGCACCCTGAAGTACCAGCCCTGGTTGAGCCTGAGCAGAAGATGGAAGATGATAAAGCATTTACAGGCCATACCAGACAAGATGGCATGGACTCTTCTCTCCTACTCTCCTCGTTCAGTACAACTTGAACCCTAGAAATAACACACAGGACAAGCATAGAAGGACTCTGAAGTGGAAGAGGAGGCAGACTGTCTAGGGACCTGAGGACTGGAGGAAGAACACAGCAGTCAGGAACCAAGCACAAGAGGAGACACAGGTGTGGCACTAGGAAAAAGAAAAAGTCTAAATCAATAATCTAAATTCCTGCCTCAAGAAATGAGAAATGAAGGAGCAAAATAAACCCAAAGCAAGCAGAAGGGAGGAAATAATAAAGAAGAAAAATCAGTGAAAATGAAAACAGATAAACAATAGAGAAAATAACTGAAACAAAGAGTGGGCTCTGAGATAGCCTTATCCACCAGAAGGCAGACAGCAGAAGCAAGAAGAATTACAATCCTGCAGCCTGTGGAACAAAAACCACATTCACAGAAAGATAGACAGATGAAAAGGCAGAGGGCTATGTACCAGATGAAGGAACAAGAAAAACAACTAAATGAAGTGGAGATAGGCAACCTTCCAGAAAAAGAATTCAGAATAATGATAGTGAAGATGATCCAGGACATCGGCAAAAGAATGGAGGCAAAAATCGAGAAGATGCAAGAAATGTTTAACACAGATCTAGAAGAACTGAAGGACAAACAAACAGAGATGAACAATACAATACCTGAAATGAAAACTACACTAGAAGGAATCAATAGCAGAATAACTGAGGCAGAAGAACAGATAAGTGACCTGGAAGACAGAAATGGTGGAATTCACTGCTGTGGAACAGAATAAAGAAAAAAGAATGAAAAGAAATGAAGACAGCCTAAGAGACTTCTGGGACAACATTAAACGCAACAACATTTACATTATAGGAGTCCCAGAAGGAGAAGAGAGAGAGAAAAGACCAGAGAAAATATTTGGAGAGATTATAGTCGAAAACTTCCCTAATATGGGAAAGGAAACAGCCACCCAAATCCAGGAAGCACAGAGAGTCATATACAGCATAAACCCAAGGAGAAACATGCCGAGACACATAGTAATCAAACTGGTAAAAATTAAAGACAAAGAAAATTTATTGAAAACAGCAAGGGAAAAACGACAAATAATATACAAGGAAACTCCCATAAGGTTAACAGCTGATTTCTCAGCAGAAACTCTACAAGCCAGAAGGGAGTGGCATGATATACTTAAAGTGATGGAAGGGAGGAAACTACAACCAAGATTACTCTACCCAGCAAGGATCTCACTCAGATTTGATGGAGAAATCAAAAGCTTTACAGACAAGCAAAAGCTAAGAGAATTCAGCACCACGAAACCAGCTTTACAATAAATGCTAAAGGAACTTCTCTAAGGGGGAAACACAAGAGAAGAGAAGGACCTACAAAAACAAACCCAAAACAATTAAGAAAATCGTCATATGAATATATGTATCTATAATTACCTTAAAAGTGAATGGATTAAATGCTCCAACCAAAAGACACATGCTTGCTGAATGGATACAAAACAAAACACATATATATGCTCTCTACAAGAGACAGACTTCAGACCTAGGGACACATACAGACTGAAAGTGAGGGGATGGCAAAAGATATTCCATGCAAATGGAAATCAAGGGGAAGCTGGAGTAGCAATACTCATATTAGATAAAATAGACTTTAAAATAAAGAATGTTACAAGAGACGAAGAAGGACACTACATAATGATCAAAGGAACAATCCAAGAAGAAGATATAACAATTATAAATATATATGCACCCAACATAGGAGCACCTCTGTACATAAGGCAACTGCTAACAGTTAAAAGAGGAGAGCGACAGTAACACAATAATAATGGGGGGACTTTAACAGCTCACTTACACCAATGGACCGATCATCCTAAATGAAAATAAATAAGGAAACAGAAGTTTTAAATGACACAATTTAAAGACCAGATAGATATAATTGATATTTATAGGACATTCCAACCAAAAACAGCAGATTATACTTTCTTCTCAAGTGTGTATGTGACATTCTCCAGGAGAGATCACATCTTGGGTCACAAATCAAGCCTCAGTAAATTTAAGAAAATTGAAATCATATCAAACTTCTTTTCTGACCACAGTGCTATGAGATTAGAAATGAATTACAGGGGAAAAAACGTAAAAAACACAAAAACATGGAGGCGAAACAATGCCTCACTAAATAACCAAGAGATCACTGAAGAAATCAAAGAGGAAATCAAAAAATATCTAGAGAAAAATGACAATGAAAACACAGTGATCCAAAACCTGTGGGATGCAGCAAAAGCAGTTCTAAGAGCGAAGTTTATAGCTATACGAGCCTACCTCAAGAAACAAGACAAATCTCAAATAAACAATCTAACCTTACACCTAAGGGAACTAGAGAAAGAAGAACAAACAAAGCCCAAAGTTATCAAAAGGAAAGAAATCATAAATATCAGAGCAGAAAATAAATGAAATAGAAACAAAGAAAACGATAGCAAAGATCAATAAAATTAAAAGCTGGTACTTGGAGAAGATAAACAAAATTGATAAACCATTAGCCAGACTCATCAAGAAAAAGAGGGAGAAGGCTCAAATCAATAAAATTAGAAATGAAAAAGTAGAAGTTACAACAGACACTGCAGAAATAAAAAGCATCCTAAGAGACTACTATAAGCAAGTCAATGCCAATAAAATGGACAACCTGGAAGTAAAGGACAAATTCTTAGAAAGGTATAACCTTCCAAGACTGAACCAGGATGAAATAGAAAATATGAACAGACCATCACAAGTAATGAAATTGAAACTGTGATTAAAAATCTTCCAACAAACAAAAGTCCAGGACCAGATAGCTTCACAGGTGAATAATATCAAACATTTAGAGAAGAGCTAACACCCATCCTTCTCAAACTCTTCCAAAAAATTGCAGTGGAAGGAACACTCCCAAACTCATTCTATGAGGCCGCCATCACCCTGATTCCAAAACCAGACAAAGATACTACAAAAAAGAAAATTACAAACCAATATCACTGATGAATATAGATGCAAAAATCCTCAACGAAATACTAGCAAACAGAATCCAACAACACATTAAAAGTATCATACACCATTGGGCTTCCCTGCTGGTGCAGTTGTTCAGAGTCTGCCTGCTGATGCAGGGAACATGGGTTCGTGCCCCGGTCCGGGAATATCCCACCTGCCATGGAGCGGCTGGGCCCATGAGCCATGGCTGCTGAGCCTGCATGTCTGGAGGCTGTGCTCTGCAATGGGAGAGGCCACAACAGTGAGAGGCCCGCGTACCACAAAAAAAAAAAAAAAAAGTATCAAACACCATGATCAAGTGGGATTTATCCCCGGGATGCAAGGATTCTTCAATATATGCAAATCAGTCAATATGATACAATATATTAACAAACTTAAGAATAAAAACCATATGATCATCTCAAGAGATGCAGAGAAAGCTTTTGACAAAATTCAACACTGATTTATATAAAAACTCTCCAGAAAGTGGGCATAGAGGGAAGCTACCCCAACATAATAACAGCCATATATGACAAACGCACAGCAAACATCATTCGCAATGGTGAAAAACTGAAAGCATTTCCTCTAAGTTCAGGAACAACACAAGGATGTCCACTCTCACCACTATTATTCAACATAGTTTTGGAAGTCGTAGCCACAGCAATCAGAGAAGAAAAAGAAATAAAAGGAATATAAATTGGAAAAGAAGAAGTAAAACTGTCACTCTTTACAGATGACATGATACTATATGTAGAGAATCCTAAAGATGCTACCAGAAAACTACTAGAGCTAATCAATGAACTTGGTAAAGTTGCAGGATACAAAATTAATGCACAGAAATCTCTTGCATTCCTATACACTAATGATGAAAAATCTGAAAGAGAAATTAAGGAAACACTCCCATTTACCACTGCAACAAAAAGAATAAAATACCTAGGAATAAACCTACCTAAGGAGACAAAAGACCTGTATGCAGAAAACTGTAAGACACTGATAAAAGAAATTAAAGATGATATCAACCGATGGAGAGGTATACCATGTTCTTGGATGGGAAGAATCAATATTGTGAAAATGAGTATAGTAACCAAAGCAATCTACATATTCAATGGAAACCCTATCCAATGGCATTTTTTATGGAACTAGAACAAAAAATCTTAAATTTTGTATGGAGACACAAAAGACCCCTAATAGCCAAAACAGTCTTGAGGGAAAAAATGGAGCTGGAGGAATCAGATTCCCTGACTTCAGACTATACTAAAAAGCTACAGTAATCAAGACAATGTGGTACTGGCACCAAAACTGAAACATAGATCAATGGAACAAGATAGAAAGCCCAGAGGAAAACCCATACACCTATGGTCAACTAATCTATGACAAAGGAGGCAAGGATATACAATGGAGAAAAGACAGTCTCTTCAATAAGTGGTTCTGGGAAACCTGGACAGCTACATGTAAAAGAATGAAATTAGAACATTCCCTAACACCATACACAAAAATAAACTCAAAATGGATTAGAGACCTAAATGTAAGACCAGACACCATAAAACTCTTGGTGGAAAATATAGGAAGAACACTCTGACATAAATCACAGCAAGATCTTTTTTGATCCACCTCTTAGAGTAATGGAAATAAAAACAAAAAGAAACAAATGGGATCTAATGAAACTTAAAAGTTTTTGCACAGCAAAGGAAACCATAAACAAGATGAAAAAACAACCCTCAGAATGGGAGAAAACATTTGCCAACGAATCAATGGACAAAGGATTAATCTCCAAAATATATAAACAGCACATGCAGCTCAATATTAGAAAAACAAACAACCCAATCCAAAAACAGGCAGAAGACCTAAATAGACATTTCTCTAAAGAAGACATACAGATGGCCAAGAATCACATGAAAAGCTACTCAACATCACTAATTATTAGAGAAATGCAAATCAGAACTACAATGAGGTATCACCTCACACCAGTTAGAATGGGCTTCATCAGAAAATCTACAAACAACAAATGCTGGAGAGGGTGTGGAGGAAAGGGAACCCTCTTGCACTGTTGGTGGTAATGTAAATTGATACAGCCACTATGGAGATTCCTTAAAAAACTAAAAATAGAATTACCATACAATCCAGCAATCCCAGTACTGGGCATATACCCAGAGAAAACCATAATCAAAACGACACATGCACACCAATGTTCACTGCAGCATTATTTACAATACCCAGGTCACGGAAACAACCGAAATGCTCATTGACAGACAAATGGATAAAGAAGATGTGGTACATATATACAATGGAATATTACTCAGCCATAAAAACGAACAAAATTGGGTCATTTGTTGAGACGTGGATTGATCTAGAGACTGTCATACAGAGTGAAGTAAGTCAGAAAGAGAAAAACAAATATCGTATATTAACGCATATATGTGGGACCTAGGAAAATGGTACAGATGAACCAGTTTGCAGGGCAGAAATTGAGACACAGATGTAGAGAACAAACGTATGGACACCAAGGGGGGAAAGTGGAGGGGGTTTGGGGTGGTGGTGTGATGAACTGGGTGATTGGCATTGGCATGTATACACTGGTGTGTATAAAATTGATGACTAATAAGGAAAAAAAAGAGTGGGTTCTTTTAAAAGACCAATAACATTGAAAAGCTTCTAGTACAACTGCAAAGAAAAAATGAATGACACATTTTCAATATCAGGAATGAAACAGAGGACATCACTACAGACCCTTCAGACATCAAAAGGATAGTTAGGGAATGTTATGAAAAACTATACAGGCAGAAATTTGACAACTTAGAGACAATGGAACAAATACCTCAAAAAGCAGAACCTACCACAGCTCACACTATATTAAATGAATAATCTGAATAGTCTTAAATAATTCAAATTCTTTTCAAATAAAAAAATAGATTCTCAAGGCCCAGATGGAGTCATGGAAAATTTTTGCCAAGAACTTACAGATGAATTAAAATTTTGGTGCACAAAAACAACAATAAAATACATTTTGGAAAACTTGAATTTATACTCCATTTTAAATGATATTAGGGGATTAATATTGATTATATATTAAGTGTGCACTGGTATTAGTTTTTGTAGAAAATCAAGGTCCTTAACCGTATGACCACACAATTGTGGACTCCACTGACAACTGGTTGTGCACACAGGAGTAAGTTAAAGTGAACACAATTATGCAACTTCTCTATATCTCTTGTTTAAGGGAAGTTGTTTGTTCTCCCCTTCCTCTCTTTATTCTTCCAGCAGGCAGGGACATGGTCACTCAGTGACCTAGCATTGACCCCGAAGTTGAGGACAACACCACGGGCATGTTGGAAGGAACGTGGGACTTTGAAAGGTCTTCTGGAGGAAAGACTCCTGGATGTGACTCGACCCTCTCTTGATGTTACATGACAGCCTATAAGACATATTTTATTCATAGAAAGGGGGACTGTCCTTGGGACGATGCCCAGCTGAGGGGGAACCTGTCTTTAATTAGCACATATCTGTTATAAAGCCTGGTGGTTCCTGTCCTCAGGGACTCAGATTCACCTTTATTAGTTTAGCCCAATCATCTGAACTAAAGGCAACAAATCTTCAACAGCATCCCCCGTCCCTCGTTTCTCCCTGAGTCTCCCTCTGGGTTGTTGAAGCAGGAACAGAGATCACAGCTGAACTGAGATCTGCATTTAGAAAATGTTCAGTGAGCGACTGTGATCATTACTAGTCCATTGTCACAAATCAGGGGACAAAGGAGCCCTGTGCAGTGACCACTCATGGTCACCTGGGTGCCAGGTTCAGACTCACACTTCATGTCCTCAGGGCTACCCTTCCAAAATTTCACAGAATATTAGGTGCAAGTGTCTACTGGGGTGATGTTACTGATATAGATGGAAAAGTCTAGGCTGGAGAGAGACTAAGCAGAGGTTAGAAAGGACAAGGAGGAGGGAGGTGGGTGGGTGGACAGGGAATGAGGAACATAATTACTGTTAGTTGAAGAGCGTGAGAGGCAGGACTCCATGAACAGAATGATCTCCCTCCTTCCTACTTTCTTTCATGGAAATTTATGTCAAGAGATCTATAAAGAATATGCCAAACTCTTACCAGTGGTCACTCTTGGGGGTGTGGGATTTAGGGGAGGGAACTTATTTTGAAATTCTATTTTACACCTATTGACTTCTAGATTGTTCTATAATAAGCATGAATTACTACCTTTAATATTAAATAAAAAAAGTAAAGAACTGGGTCAGTTGGAGTGGAGGCCTCACCAATACGTTCATCTGCATCCTGGTTCTTCTGGGGAGCAGAGGCCTCCAGGGTGTGGTTTTTGGTGATCGCCGGCTGTCCGTCATGCTCCACCTGGCAGGTGAGCAGCACAGCCTCCCTGTGGGCAGATGAGTTCACCAGGAGCCAGCTCGTCCGGTTAAAGGTCCCGTCCTTGTTCTCTATGAGGGTCGAGGCCATGTCTATTCGGGCGACATTTCCGTTCTCCAACCAGGTCAGCTGTAGGCGCTGGGGGTAGAACTTGTTCACCTGGCAGGTGATATTCACCTGGTTCCCCACCCTGGGGTGTTGGGTAATCGTCAAGGTAGGCGGAACTGAAACAGCATAGGCAGAAGCTCTGACCTTATGGAACCAACAGGTCACAGGAGAGGGGCTGGATAACAGCTTCCAGCACAGCAAGGGAGTCACCAGAGGACAGAGCCAGGCATGCAGCAGGCGCTCAGACACCGGGGGTGTCTTTGCATAGAAATGAAATCATAAGCACACTGCAGGGCACACAGTAGGTGCTCGAGGACTGGGCTCCTAGTAGGTTAATGATGTGTGTCATCTACAAACACAGCCCCTGGCATGCAGTTGGAATATAATACCTGCAGCAAAATATACGAAATCGCCAAGCACATAGGGGCCTGGCTTATAGTAGGTGCTCAGTAGTTGGAGAAACTATTGATTAAGTAAAGGAAACTACTCAGCACAGTGCTTGGCACATGATGGGTGTCCACCTGGCAGCTGCCGTTAAAACGGTAATTAGTGACCAGCTCATCTAGGAGCCTGGTGATGGGGCAGGACTGTCAGGAAGTAGATTCCAGGCAATTTGAGGCCTGGAGCAAAAAGCAGGGAGGAGGAAAGGGCTGGGGCCTTGAGGGCAGGTGCAGGCTTAGGCTGGCGTGAGGGGCTTCTACCTCGGATGGTCTCAGACAAGTTGGCTGTCCCACGAAGAGGAGGGTCTCCCTGCAGGGTGATGTGGGTCACCTCGCAGATGACCTGGGAGCGAACATCCCCTGGGGCCAGCACCACCTTGGTTGTGCTCGAGATGCTGTAGGAAACTTTGTTTCCCTCTGGTTCCACGTCGGTCTGGGAGGCTGAGAGCTCATTGCCATTTTTGAACCATTTCAGGGAGATGTTTCTGGGGGTGAATCCGTGGGATTTGCAGGTGAAGCTCACTGTCTGCTCAGGTGTGACCCTCACTGTGGGGCCTGATACCACAGGAGGAGAGGGTTTGGCTACAAAAGGAACATTTATAAATGATGAACATGATTGTAATTATCATCACTAATGATGAAAATGTGACGCAGTTAAGAACCACCACACATATTATGTTTTAAATTCCTCAAATAGTTCTGGGAGGGCAGTGTCATCATCCTCATCTGACAGAGGAGACAGACACACAGGTTCCCAGAGGTGACTCTGAGTCGGGGGCAGGGCTGACATCGAATTCCAGGCCTGAGTTCAAAGTCCACCTTCTTACATCTGCCAGGTGATTTCCCACCAGTTTGGGCAAAGGAACAAAAGTACTGATTGGTCTCACTCTCCTATTAACTGTTCCTAGCTGGGCTCCCCCTGGAAAACTTAGGTAAGTTCGGAGAAGTGTTCACAGAAGTAAATGCAGGGGAAGCGGGGTCATAGCGGGACCACATGGAAGCTGAGCCAGGCTGACCGTCCAACGAGAGCTGTGGCCATGGCACCTCCCAGCTCCTCGTCTGTGAAAGGGGACAGCAGGCATTACCCTTCCCGGGCTTCAGTGAGGGTTAAATCAGGCAGTGGGAGCATTTTTGCTATGAGTAAAACACAAGATGATTCACAAAACCAACAAACACAGATATCTCTTTAACCTGGACTGTATTTATACCCAGAGCTGTCCCTTCAGGTGTTTATGAATTTACTGCATAGTTTTCATTCTTTCCACGAATATTTCAGTAGGACCAATGTATCAATCCCTGAATTTCAAAGGAAGGGAGCAAAGGGATGTTTTTCTGAGTCTGGGTTCTTCTCTTGGTTCAGTTTTGGGTTGAGAAGAAAGATCACTGAGTGCTGAGAAACCAGTGGTGGTTAATTTCTTAATTGTTATTAAATCTGTGGAGACACAGGCACAGGCCTATAATGCACCCAGAAACACACAAATGGGTAAATGAAACGTGAGGGTGCTTCCTCTCTTTAGAAGGTTCCTGTAGGGTGTTTCCCAATTGTTCATTGTTACTCAACACCTCCTGTAAAAGTCAGCAAACATTACAAATATTTGCATTTGTAAATACTTAACTTGCTTCTTAAAACTCATCAAACGTTTGAGGACATAGCAAGGAGTTACCTTAAAATGTCAAATTGTATAAACACCAGCATCCTGGACACCCCTAAAGGAACAAGATACAACACCCATGATTGTTATCATAAGATCTGGCCATTCTAGTTCTAAAACAAAAGCACAACAGAAACACCAAGAAGAGTCTCAAATCGTGCTCCATGTAGCTGTCATACAAAAATCCACAGGAAAAAACTAGTAGAAACACCAAATTATAAATCTGTTCCCATTTTTAAAAATAATTCCCTCAAGAAACAAGTTTGGGGAATTGGTTTTCAAACTACACAAGAGATCACAGGCATTTTCCTGCAGATGAGCTCTTTACAGAAGCTGTAAGCATTTTGAAAGGAGGAAGAACAGATTTTGTCAGTGTCACTGTGGCGTGTTGAGACAGGAGGTCTCCAGGCTGAGCAGGGAGAATTTGCAGGCATTCCAGAGCCTGTTTACACACACACGTGTGTAAAGATGGGAAGGTTTCCCCAGTGATGAAGCTTGGGTCTGAACAGGGTGGTCTGAGTTGGGAGGACGCACCTCTCAGCCCAGGTTAGCTCTGTTGGAGGTGGGGTGTGTGCCTGCCAATCGACTCCAAATGACTTTCTTGGGCGTCCTAAAAGCTGTCACCGTCACGGGCTATTCTGAAGCACTCACACCCAGGAGAGCTGTTCGTACAACCCAGGCATCACGGGTGACCCGCCTCTGTCCTGGAAGAACCACAGCTTTCCCTCTGACCTCAGAGAACACGTGACTCAGGGCTCCTCTGCCCTAGCAGGGCACCAGCATCCTCTGCAGGAGTGAAAAGACTCAGCTGCCCAGGCCCACGTCGGACCAATTAAATCAGAATTTCTAGGGATCTTTTACCATCTCTCAGGTGATTCTAATAAGTAGCCAAGGTCTAAAGGAGCCCAGCTCCACCCCAACCCCAGTTGTACTTAGTCCTGTAGAGAAAGCGACCCATCCGAGGTCCTCTGGCTCCAGCACATCAGAGCTCACGTTGTTGGAACACGTACCATATGCCAGGATCTGCTCTAAGCTCTAGACATGCGTCCCTCATTCAGTTCCTGCAGATGCTCTGTGAGGGCAGGGCTGTCACTGACAGATGAGGATACGAAGCCCCAGTGTGGGGAGGGACTCGTCAGAGGTCCCAGAGCTGGGACGGGGCAGAGCTGGGATGGAGGCCCAGGCAGGGGGGCTCGGCCCAGGCTCTCAACTGCTGTGCACTGAGCTCAGTGACACCCAACCCACTCCATCCAGGGCTTCCTAGATCCTCTTCAGTCATCACAGACCCCTGAAAGGCAGCGTGATTACCACCATTGCACAGATGGGGAAACTGAGGACTAGAGGGAACTGAGATATGCCCAAGATCACACAGCCTGGGAGGCCAGCACCATCGCTCCCTGAGGGGCTGTCCTGTCACCAGGTCATTGTACCTTCAGGACATAATGCAAAGGCTGTGTGATTATCCTCGGTCTACAGGTGAGGAAATGGGGCCCAGTACAGGGAACTGGGTCACAGCCTTGAAAAAACACCTCGATTTGGGGGACCCCTACTCTGTGCTGGTGATTTAGACAGAGCACCTCAAATCCTTCCAACTCTCCTGAAAGGAGACCATGATGATCACAATTTTACAGATGAGAAAACTGAGGCTGAGAGAAATGAAGGGACTGTCTCCTCACCCTCCCCACCCACTGTGTCCCAGAAGTGTTTCCTGTCACCTCCAAGCTTTCATGGCCATCAGCAGAGCAAGCACCCCACCTTCACAAACCCCACACTACCACCACCCTCCCCTTTTCCCTCTGAGATTCTTGACTTCAAGCAAGTACCAGGAGGAGTGGCCTCTGAGTGCCCAGGCCTGGGGACCCTGTAGCAACAAGGGAAGACATGGGCCCCTGACACCTGAGTCTAGAATATGAACTCTTGCTCACGTGGGGCCCCCAGCGCCCTCTAGGGAGCACCTCCCCCTCCTCATCGTCGGCCTGCAGAGCCAGGAATGGGCGTGCATGGTGCTGCTGGGACTGCACCGGCCCCTCTCTGTGCTGTCCACACTACACTTCCCGGAGCTGCTCCCCCATGAGGCCTAGTGAAGAAGCAAGATCGCAACAATGGTGGAAAAAAGATTCCTGGTGCTTTTAAGTGTGCTGAGCCCTGCATTTTAGGAACATTCAGCACATCGTGAGACCCTGTAGTATCTGTCTGATCTGTGGTAAAGCTAGACTTGCCTCCCATACAGGACTTTTTAAAATGCTTATTGCTAAAGAACAGAACAATACAAGGTTTTAAGAGGACAGGCCTGGAGTTTTCTCCACACTTGCCAGCACAGTGGGGTGTGCAGAGAGCAGGGTCGTGAGTCTAGGTACTTGGGCTCAATCTTGGCTCCCCTACCTGCTCACATATCAGGTCCTCTCTCCGAGCCCCAGTGTCCTCATATGTAAAAGGGACAACAGACGGCCCTACGCTCAGAGCACTGGTTATAAGGAGTAAATGCCATGAGGAAGATTCAGAATCTGACAGGCTGCTGCTCCTCTCCCCCTCCTTCCCTTCTCATCCAGGGAATCCCCTGGGCAGGCGGCCTGGGGACGAGGACGAGCAGCCTCCTGGGAGGCAGCAGATCTGAGTGGTGGTGGAACCACTTACTAGCTGTGATTGGCTGAGCAAGGAACCGACAATCTGGGAAGTGTAGTAATATCGGCAAAATCAGGATAAAGCCACCTTGCCTGCTCATGCCTGGAGCTCTGGGAAGATTCATTTGCTACCGTGACTAGAGGGGAAAGTTGGCAAGATAATCACACAAATTAAAATACACATCCTCTCTGATCTAGCAATGCTACTTCCAGTGGGTATTTCCCCTTTGAGGAGAGTGACACATGGAAAGGTTATCCACTGCGGTGCTGTTTCGATAGCCCGAGGTTAGGAACACCCTAGTATCCGTCAACAGGAGACTGTAAGATGAAAACGATTGTCTCCATACCTTGAATGTTAAGTAGCTGTTGAAACAATGCGCAGCTCTAGGTGCTGACATGGAATGAGGGACTTGGGATCATGTGGCTGAAAGTAGGGAGAAGCTTCCCGTCGCCTCAGGACTTAGGGCCTGAATGCGAGGAGCCTCCTGACCCTATGGGAAAGCAATGAAAACATCATGTCCAATGGTTAATTCAAGGAGCTTTTATTCTTTAACTTCCATGTACCAGGCTCTTCCATGAAACCAGTTCCAATGCTGGTACAGGAAAGAGCCTGGCCTGGAATCAGATTGGGTTCTGGAAGGATCCCCTCACTCACTGACCGTGGGACTGTGGTCTGGGTTCCAGTCACCTCTTGGCCTCAGGCCACCATCTGTACATGGAGGGTTGGGCAGACAGTGTCAAAAGGTCTCTCCTGTGTCACAGTCCAGGATTCAGGAGTTAGGAAGAGGATCCAGGGTCTTTGTCAGAAAACTCTTAATGAGTGCCTTTGCTGCCTCAATGGGGCAGCCCCTAAGTCACCCACATGGGGAACCTCTTCCCTGGGGAGGGACATTCTGAGATGACCCAGCTCTGCTGGGAGCCTTCAGTGACTCTGTGAGTCGGTCCCTGAATCACAGGAGGGTTTTCCCAACAGACCCCCAGGAAACACTCAACCTCTGGGCATCTCCTCTAGCCTGGGCCGTCAGAGTAAACACTGAACCTATGCCTCTAGGAATTTCTTCTCAGTGTGATGTTTCTGAAGAGGAAATAAAGAAACTCTGCCCTGGATAGACTTCTCTTTGGAAGGGGAGAGAACATAAGTTCCACGGGAGAAGAGCCTTGTCTGCTTTGTTCACTGCTGCTTCCACAACATCTGGAGCAGGGCCTGGCACACAGTAGGTGCTCGATAGGTGCTGAATAAAGAGAAGATTCAGCCACATTGAGGGGAGCACTCTCTGGAGGCAGGAGGTGATACCTGGGTTGTGACGGGGCAAGTCGCTCAGACCTTCAGTTCCCTCATCCCTGGAACCAAAGGGCTAGATGGGATGGAAAAGGCAAGGGCTGTGGAGCCAGGCAGACTGGGGTTCCAGACTTTTCCCAGTTTTCCCAGTTGTGGGGCCTTTGGCAAGTAGCACAACCTCTGCAGGCCTCAGTCTCCCTGATCTGTAGAAGGGAGTGAAATCAGATCATCATATAAACACCCACTGCTGCACTTGATCCTTCTTTTTTTTTCTTTTTTCTCAAAGGGTGGAGGGCATTCTTGTTGACTTGTTGTCACAGACCAGGGGGACAAAAGAGACCCAGACCATACTCACCACTCACAGTGAGATGAGTGCCTGGTCCAGACTTAACCTCCACGTCAGGGCTTCCTTTCTTGAACTTCACACAGTAGTACATACCGGTGTCTGCTGGCGTGATGTTACTGATGCGGATGGAAAAGTCCATGTTGTTTCTCCTTGTAGTATCTGCAACAGTTGTTACTCGAGGGAAGAGGCTTGCTTGGAGACTGTAGATTAACTCCCGGCCTGGCCCTGTGCCCCTGAACCAACTGACGGGCCCCACGGGGAGCAGGGAGGTCACGTCGCAGCGCAGAGTGGCCGTCTCTCCTGCTGCAACTGAAACTGACCTGTCAGGCTGAATCACCTGCAGCTCGTCCGCACCTGCCACTCCTGGAGGGAAACACAATCCAGTTACTTATTCATCCTTAGGTGATCCTGTAGGTTTTCTCAGTTATTTATCAACAACAGTTTTCATTAACTTAGTGCACCATGAGCCGGCCTTGAACTCAGCCCATTGCGTGTATATTGCATGCAACCTGCACAATGAACCTATAACGTGAGACCCTAATACAAGAGAGGAATTGAGGCACAGAGAGGTTAAATGATGTGGCAGAGAATGAGTTTGAGTACTTGAGCCCTCTTTGGAAGTGTCATACTTCACCAAATATTTCTGGCTGTTCACTTTGTGGCCTCCTGGAGTGCTGCACTTCTGGCCTTTGCATTAGGTGGAATCACATGGCTTCTTTAGACCACTGAATTGTGAGGAGAAGTGATGGATATATTTCGTAGGTTATTCATTTAACTGCAAGAGGCTTTATGGACCAACTTACATCTTCCCCAGAGATCCACATTCTCATGATGAGGTTGGCTCCAACAACCTGGATACTTGAGTGGCAGTGATGTGCAGAGCTCCCAACACAATGAACATTTAATTTAAGAAGAAAGTAAAACATTGTTTCAAGTCCCTAGCATTTTTTCCCAATTACATAGTCATGTTTCATTAGTTACCTAAGGCTGTTGTAATAAATTATCAAAAATTTACTGGCTTGAAGTGACAGTTTTATTATAATTCTGGATGTCAAAGGACCAGAAATGGTATTACTGGACTAAAATCAAGGAGTTAGTTGGGCCACATTTCTTCTGGATGCTCTGATCATTGTCTCTCCAAATTTTTGAGACTGTCTACACTCCTTTTCTCATGGTTTCCATCTTCTTATGACTCTAATGTTGCTTCCATTGTCACTTGTACTTCTCTAACTTTGGCTTTCCTGCCTCGTTCTTATAAGATTATATTGGGCCCACAATGATAATCTAGGATATTCTCCCCATAGCAAGGGTCTTAACTTAATCACTTTTACAAAATCTCTTTTTCCAAGTAAAGTAAAATATTCACAGGTGAGTATAGGACATAGATCTCTTTGAGGGGGGCTACTTTTTCTTTTTACTTGATTTATAACTTTTTTATACTGAAGTATTGTTGATTTACAGTGTTTTGGTAATTTCTGCTATACAAAAATTGACTCATTTATACATACATATATTCTTGTATATACATATATACATTCTTTTTTTAATATATTCTTTTCCATTATGGCTTATCATAGCATACTGAATATAGTTCTCTGTGCTATATAGTAGGACCTTGTTGTTTATCCATTCCATATATAACAGATTACATTACCCCTACCCTCTCCTCCTTGGCAACCACAAGTTTGTTCTCTATGTCCGTGAGTCTGTTTCTGTTTTGTAGATAGGTTCCGTTGTCTCATCTTTATTTGGGGGGGAGGTCCATGTGGCATAGCTTGCGGGATCCTAATTCCCCAACCAGGGATCGCACCCAGGCCCCCTGAAGTGGAAACGTGGAGTCCTAACTACTGGACCACCAGAGAATTCCCTGTGTCATCTTTTAGATTCCACATATAAATATCATATGGTGTTTCTCTTTTCTCTTTCTGACTTACTTCACTTAGTATGATAATCTCTAGTTGTGTCCATGTTGCTGCAAATGACATTATTTCATTCTTTTTTATGGCTGAATAGTATCCCATTGTATATATGTACCACATCTTCTTTATCCATTCATCTGTCGATGGACTTTTAGGTTGTTTCCATGTCTTAGTTATTGTGAATAGTGTGCTATATGAACATAGGGGTGCATGTATCTTTTTGGATAAGAGTTTTGTCTGGATATATGCCCATGAGTGGGATCACTGGATCATATGGTAATTCTATTTTTATTTTTCTGAGGAACCTCCATATTGTTTTCCATAGTGGCTGTACCAACTTACATTCCTGCCAACAGTATAGGAGAGTTCTCTTTTCTCCACATCCTCTCCAGCATTTGTTATTTGTAGAGCTTTTAAGGGTGACCATTCTGACTGATGTGAGGTGGTACCTAATTTTAGTTTTGATTTGCATTTCTCTAATAATTAGTAAGCATCTTTTCATGTGCCTATTGGCCATTTGTATTTATTCTTTGGAGAAATGTTGTTGAGTTGTATGAGCTGTTTGTATATTTTGGAAAGCAAGCCCTTGTTGGTCAAATCCTTTGTGAATATTTTCTCCCATTCAGTAGGTTGTTTTTTTGTTTTGTTTATGGTTTCTTTTGCTATGCAAAAGCTTGTAAGTTTGATTAGGTCCCATTGTTTGTTTTTATTTCTATTGCCTTGGGAGACGGACCTAAGAAAACTTTGGTATAATTTATGTCAAAAAATGTTTTGCCTATGATCTCTTCTAGGAGTTTTATGGTGTCATGACTTATGTTTAAGTCTTTAAGTCATTTTGAGTTTATTTTTTTGTATTGTGAAAGGGTATGTTCTAATTTCATCGATTTACATGCAGCTGTCCAACTTTCCCAACACCACTTGCTGAAGAGACTGTCTTTTTCCCATTATATATTCTTGCTTCTTTTGTCAAAGATTAATTGACTGTAAGTGTGTGGGTTTATTTATGTGCTCTCTATTCTGTTCCATTGATCCATATGTCTGTTTTTGTGCCAATACCATGTTGTTTTGAGTACTGTAGCTTTGTAGTATTGTCTGAAGTTTGGGAGGGTTATGCTTCATGCTTTGTTCTTTTTATTCAGGATTGCTTTGGCAATTCTGAGTCTTTTGTGGTTCCATATAAATTTTAGGAGTATTTGTTTTAGTTCTGGGGAAAATGTCATTGGTAATTTGATAGGGATTGAATTAAATCTGTAGATTGCTTTGGGTAGTATGGCCATTTTAACAATATTAATTCTTCCAATCCAAAAGCATGGGATATCTTTCCTTTTCTTTGAATAATCTTCAGTTTCCTTTATTAATGTTTTATAGTTCTCAGTGTATAAGTCTTTCACCTCCTTAGTCAGGATTATTCCTAAGTATTTTATTTTGGGGGGTGTGAGTTTTAAAGGTATTTTTTTTTTACATTCCCTTCCTGATATTACATTGTGAGTGTAAAGAAATGTAACCAATTTCTCTATATTAATCTTGTATCCTGCTACCTTGTGGCATTTGTTGATCAGTTCTAGTAGTTTTTGTGTGGAGTCTTTAGGATTTTCTATATATAGTATCATGTCATCTCCATATAATGACAATTTTACCTCTTTCCTTCCAATTTAGATACATTTTATTTCTTTTTCTTGTCTGATTTCTGTAGCTGGGACTTCCAATACTATGTTGAATAGAAGAGGTGAGAGTGGGCATCCTTGTCTTTTTCCAGTTTTTAGTGGAAAGTCTTTCAGATTTTCACCATTGAGTATTATTATTTTAGCTGTGCATTTGTCATAAATAGTTTTGTTCCCTGTATACCCACTTTAGCAAGAGTTTTTATCATGAATTGATGTTGAATTTTGTGAAACGTTTTTTCTGCATCTATTGAGATGATCATGTGGTATTGTTTCTGGGGTGTATCATATTGATTTATTTGTGTATGTCAAAACATTCTTGTGAACTTTGGATGAATCCAACTTGTCCGTGGTGTATGATCTTGTTTATGTGTTGTTGGATTTGGTTTGCTAATGTTTTGTTGAGAATTTTTGCATCTATATTCATCAAAGATATTGGCTTGTAATTTTCTTTTTTGGTGGTGTCTTTGTGTGGTTGTGATATCAGGGTAATGGTGGCTTCATAGAATGTCTTTGGGAGTGTTCCCTCCTCTTCAACTTTTTGGAGGAGTTTGAGAAGGATCAGTATAAGTTCTTCTATGTATGTTTGGTAGAGTTCACCTGTGAAGCCATCTGGTCCTGGACTTTTGTTTGTAGGAAGTTTTTTATTACAGATTCTACTTCACCTCTCATGATCAGTCTGTTCAAATTATCTATTTCTTCTTGATTCATTATTGGTGGGCTGTATGTTTCTAGAAACTTGTCCATGTCTTCTATGTTGTCGAATTTGTTAGCATATAATTGTTCATAGTATTCCCTTATGTTTTTTTGTATTTCTGCAGTATCAAATGTAATGTTTCCTTTTTCATTTCTTATTTTGTTTATCCAGGATCTCTCTCTTTTCTTCTTGGTCAGCCTGGCCAAAGGTTTGTCAATCTTGTTACCCTTTCAAAGAACCAATTCTTGGTTTTATTGATTTTTTTCTACTGTTTTTTAATCTCTATTTTATTTCCTCTCTGATATTTATTATTTCCTCCCTTCTGCTGGCTTTACATTTTGTTTGTTCTTTTTTTCTAATTCTTTTAAGTGGTAGGCTATGTTGTTTATTTGAGAATTTTCTTGTTTCTTTGATGAAGGCTATGAACTGTATTGCTATGAACTTCCCTCTAAGGACTGCATTTGTTGCATCCCATAGATTTTGTATTGTTGTGCTTTCATTGTCATTTGTCTCAAGGTATTTTTTAAATTTCCTCTTTGATTTCATCCTCAACCCATTGGTTTTTTAGTAGCATTTTATTTGGTCTCCATGTAATCTTTTTCTTCATTTCTTTTTCTGCGGTTGATTTTAGTTGAATGCTGTTGTGTTCAGAAAAGATGTTTGAGATAATTTCTATACTCTTAAATTCACTGAGGTCTGTTTTGTGTCCCAATATGTGATCATTCCTAAAGAATGTTTCATGTGCACTTGAAAAGAATGTGTAGTCTGTTTTTCTTTTTAATGTAAAGTCTTGAAAATATCAATGAAGTCCAACTGTTCTATTGTATCATTTAGGACATTCTGTCTAGAAGATCTATCCATTGATGTGAGTGGGGTGTTAAAATCTAATTATTGTATTCCTGTCAATTTCTCCCTTTATTTCTGTTAGTATTTGTTTTATGTATTTGGCTGCTCCTATATTATGTGCATATATGTTGACTAGTGTAAAATCCTCTTCTTATGTTGAGCCTTTTATCATTATATAGTGTCCTTCTTTATCTTTAGGGCCTTTGTTTTAAAGTCTATTTTGTTTGATATGAGTATTGTGACCCCCACTTTCTTCCCATTTCTTTTTGCATGAAATATCTTTTTCCATCCCCTTACTTTCAATCTATGTGTGTCTTTTGCCCTAAACTTGGTCTCCTGTAGGCGGCATATTGTAGGCTCTTGTTTCTTTATCCAATCTGCCACTCTGTACCTTTTGATTGGAGCTTTCACGTCCATTGATATTTAACGTAATTTTTTTCTTTTTTTGCGGTATGCAGGCCTCTCACTGTTGTGGCCTCTCCTGTTGCGGAGCACAGGCTCTGGACGCACAGGCTCATTGGCCATGGCTCACGGGCCCAGCCGCTCTGCGGCATGTGGGATCTTCCCAGACCAGGGCACGAACCCATGTCCCCTGCCTTGGCAGGCGGACTCTCAACCACTGTGCCACCAGGGAAGCCCCAACGTCATTATTGATAGCTATGTATTTATTGCCATTTTGAGCCTGTTTTCCCATTGATTTTGTATTTCTTCTTTGTCTCTTTCATTTTCTTTTTGTGGTTTAATGATTTTCTTTTATATTATACTTATTTCTCTTCTTTCTGGTTTTTGTGAGTCTATTGTATGTTTTTGATTTGTGGTTACCTGTTTTTCAAGTATATTAACCCCATCTATATCTACATGCCTTAGACTGGTAGTCATAGAGGCTCAAACACATTCTATGAAATGAAAACAAATGTACATTTTCTTACTCTCCTCCCCCACATTTTATCAGTATGATTCTGATGTCCTCTTTTACATATTTATGTTCATCCTTTTGCTGTTCATTGTGGTTATCATCACTTTCAAATATTTTTTTTTGATTTTTTAAATCTGCATACTAGCTTATTTAAGTGATTTGCTTTCTAACTGTGATTTTGTCTTTCCTATATATTCTTACTTCTTTTCTAGAGAAGACCTTTCAATATTTCCTTTAGAATAGGTTTAGTATTGCTATTTTCTTTTAGCTTTGCTTGTCTGAGAAATTCTTTATCTCTCCTTCTATTCTAAAAGATAATCTTTCTGGGTAGAGTATTCTAGGTTGCAGATTTTTCCTTTTCAGGGCTTTGAATATATCTTGCCACTTCCTTCTGGCTTGCAAAGTGTCTGTAGAGAAATCTGCTGATAGCCTTATAGGGGTTTCCTTGTAATTAACTCTTTGTTTTTCTCTTGTTGCCTTTAGAATCCCCTCTTTATCAACTTTTGCCATTTTTTATTAGAATACATCTTAGTGTAGGTCTCTTTGGGCTTACCTTGTTTGGGACCCTCTGTGCTTCCTGTACTTGGATATCTGTTTCCTTCTTTAGGTGGGGGAAGTCTTCAGCCATAATTTCTTCAAATACATTTTTGATCCCCTTTTCTCTTTCTTTCCTTTCTGGAATCCCTATTATGTGTAGAGTGGCAAACTTTATATTATCCCATAGGTCTCTTATACTGCTTTCATTTTTTTTTTCATTTGGTTTTCTGTCTGTTGTCCTGATTGGGTGATTTCCATTATTCTATCTTCCAGATCACTTATTTGTTCTCCTGCATTATTCGTTCTGCTATTCATTGCCTTTAGTTCACTTTTCATCTCAGCAAATGAGTTTTCTATTTTTTCTTGGTTCCTCTTCATAGTTTCTAGTTCCTTTTTACAGTGTTCTGCATTTCTGTTGATACCGTTTCTTAATTCCTTCAGTATTTTCATTATCTCCTTTTTGAAATCTGTGTCTATTAGGCTAAAGAGCGCTGTTTCATTGTTTATTCTTTCAGGGGAATTCTCTTGGTCTTTTAACTGGGATTGGCTCCTCTGCATCTTCATTTTACTTATATTTTTCTTATTCTGTGAGTTTAGGAGAAAAAATTATCTACTGTGGTCTTGGAAGACTATTTATATGTGGGAGTGTCCCTGTGTAGCTTGTGTGGGTTTAACATTTTTGATGTGAGGGCTGTTTTTAGTATGGATGCCTGCCAACTCTTTCCTCAGTGTGTGTTGGCCATTATCCCCTTGGTAGGGGGTATGCAGATGCAGTGGTTGGTGCCCGGTCCTGGGGTTCTTGGCAGCAGTGTTGGCTCACACGTGCCTTGGAGCATGTGATGGGAGTGGAGGCAGCTCTCAACCACTCCTGTAGCCCCAGGGGGCAGCAGAGGCATATTGTAACTGCTCCTTGTGACTGCTCCTGAAACAAAGGGTTGGTGGTGGTGACTGACAATAGCTCCTGGAGCTTGTGTAGGCAGTGTCCTGCCACCTGAAAGCATGCCTGGGGAAAAAGGCTGCAATGGCATGTCCTGCTCCTCCCCTCACACATCCCCCAAACAATGGTGCCTGGCCTCTAAGGTGGCCCATGCTTCCTCTGCATACACCCTCAGGTGGGGTTGCACCAGGCTCCAGGCCCTTCAGTCTGTTTCCACACAGACCACCCCAATCCTTTCCCAGAGTCTGATCTCTGAATCCCAAGCTTCAGCACCCAGCCATCCACTGCATGGGCAGATGAACATCTCAGGATGGGGAGTGCAGGGCCGTGGCACTGACTATCTGTGCCAGTCTCTCTCCATTCTAGCTGCTGCAAACCAGTTGTTACATTCTCTTCTGAGGCTCTGAAGCTCCCCACCTGTCCTAGCTGATCTCCCCACTGGTGAGGGGACTTGCCAGGGTGCAGAACCTTTCCTCTTTCACAGCTCCCTCCAAGGGGTACAGGTCCCATCCAGATTCCTGTCTCATTTTCATTATTTTTTCTTTTGTCCCACCCGGTTATGTGGAGAATTTCTTGCCCTTTCAGAAGTCTAAGTTCTTCTGCCAGTGTTCATTAGATACTCTGTGAGAATTATTCCACGTGTAGATATATTTTTGATATATTTGTGGGAGGAGTTGAGCTTCACATCATCCTAGTCCACCATCTTGATTACTCCTCCTATACTGAGGGGGTATTTTCTGTCTACCACACACATCTGTCCTGACAGTTACAGAAATCAGTTGCCATAAGAAAACTCTAGGACTTCCGGGAAGATGGCAGAAGAGTAAGACACGGAGATCACCTTCCTCCCCACATATACACCAGAAATACATCTACAGGTGGAACAACACCTACAGAACACCTACTGAACGCTGGCAGAAGACCTCAGACCTCCCAAAAGGCAAGAAACCCCCCACGTACCTGGGTAGGGAAAAAGAAAAAAGAATAAACAAAGACAAAAGGATAGGGACGGGACCTGCACCAGTGGGAGGGAGCTGTGAAGGAGGAAAGGTTTCCACACACTAGGAAGCCCCTTCGCGGGCGGAGATTGCGGGTGGCGGAGGAGGAAAGCTTCAGAGCCACGGAGGAGAGCACAGCAACAGGGGTGTGGGGGGCAAAGCGGAGAGATTCCCGCACAGAGGATCGGTGCCGACCGGCACTCCCCAGCCCGAGAGACTTGTCTGCTCACTCACCGGGGCGGGCGGGGCTGGGAGCTGAGGCTCGGGCTTTGGTCGGAGCACAGGGAGAGGACTGGTGTTGGCAGCATGAACACAGCCTGCAGGGGGTTAGTGCGCCACGGCTGGCCGGGAGGGAGTGCAGGGAAAAGTCTGGGCCTGCCGAAGAGGCAAGAGACTTTTTCTTCCCTCTTTGTTTCCTGGTGCGCGAGGAGAGGGGATTAAGAATGCTGCTTAAAGGACCTCCAGAACCGGGCGCGAGCCGCGGCTAAAATCGCAGACCCCAGAGACGGGCATGAGATGCTAAGGCTGCTGCTGCCGCCACCAAGAAGGCTGTGTGCGAGCACAGGTCACTATCCACACTCTTCTTCCAGGGAACCTGTGCAGCCCACCACTGCCAGGGTCCCGGGATCCAGGGACAACTTCCCCAGGAGAACGCACGGCGTGCCTCAGTCTGGTGCAACGTCACTCCGGCCTCTGCCGCCACAGGTTCACCCTGCACTCCGTGCCCCTCCCTCCCCCAGGCTTGAGTGAGCCAGAGCCCCCGAATCAGCGGCTCCTTTAACTCCGTCCTGTTTGAGCGAAGAACAGACGCCCTCCAGCGACCTACACGCAGAGGCGGGGCCAAATCCAAAGCTGATCCTTTGGGAGCTGTGAGAACTAAGAAGAGAAAGGGAAATCTCTCCCAGCAGCCTCAGAAGCAGCGGATTAAAGCTCAACAATCAACTTGATGTACCCTGCATCTCTGGAATACATGAATAGACAACGAATCATCCCAAATTGAGGAGGTGGACTTTGAGAGCAAGATTTATGATTTTTTCCCGTTTTCCTCTCTTTGTGAATGTGTATGTGTATGCTTCTGTGTGAGATTTTGACTGTATAGCTTTGCTTCCACCATTTGTCCCAGGGTTCTATCCATCTGTTTCTTTGTTTTTTTCTCTTAATAATTATTTTTTATTTTAATAACTTTATTATATTTTATCTTACTTTATTTTATTTTACTTTATCTTCTTTCTATTTTTCCTTCCTTCCCTCCTTCCTTCCTTCCTTCCTCCCTCCCTCCCTCCTTTCTTTCTTTCTACTTCTACTAATTATTTCTTTCTACTTGTTCTCCATTTTCTTCTGAGCTGTGTGGATGAAAGGCTCTTGGTTCTCCAGCCAGGAGTTAGTGCTGTGCCTCTGATGTGTGAGAGCCAACTTCAGGACACTGGTCCACAAGAGACCTCCCAGCTCCACATAATATCAAATGGCAAAAATCTCCCAGAGATCTCCATCTCAACACCAGCACCCAGCTACACTTAACGACCAGCAAGCTACAGTGCTGGACATCCTATGCCAAACAAATAGCAAGACAGGAACACAACCCAACCCATTAGGAGAGCGGCTGCCCAAAATCATAATAAGTCCACAGACACCTTGAAACACACCAACAGACATGGACCTGCCCACCAGAAAGACAAGATCCAGCCTCAGCCTCCAGAACACAGGCACTAGTTCCCTCCACCAGGAAGCCTACACAACCCACTGAACCAACTTTAGCCACTGGGGACAGAAACCAAAAACAACGGGAACTACAAACCTGTGGCCGGCAAAAAGGAGACCCCAAACACAGTAAGATAAGCAAAATGAGAAGACAGAGAAACACACAGCAGATGAAGGAGCAAGATAAAAACCCATCAGACCAAACAAATGAAAAGGAAATAGGCACTCTACCTGAAAAAGAATTCAGAATAATGATAGTAAAAATGATCCAAAACCTTGGAAATAGAATAGACAAAATGCAAGAAACATTTAACAAGGACCTAGAAGAACTAAAGATGAAACAAACAATGATGAACAACACAATAAATGAAATGAAAAATACTCTAGATGGGATCAATAGCAGAATAACTGAGGCAGAAGAATGGATAAGTGACCTGGAAGATAAAATAGTGGAAATAACTACTGCAGAGCAGAATAAAGAAAAAAGAATGAAAAGAACTAGGACAGTCTCAGAGACCTCTGGGACAACATTAAATGCACCAACTTTCGAATTATAGGGGTTCCAGAAGAAGAAGAGAAAAAGAAAGGGACTGAGAAAATATTTGAAGAGATTATAGTTGAAAACTTCCCTAATATGGGAAAGGAAATAGTTAATCAAATCCAGGAAGCACAGAGAGTCCCATACAGGATAAATCCAAGGAGAAATACACCAAGACACATATTAATCAAACTGTCAAAAATTAAATACAAAGAAAACATATAAAAAGCAGGAAGGGAAAAACAACAAATAACATAAAAGGGAATCCCCATAAGGTTAACAGCCGATCTTTCAGCAGAAACTCTGCAAGCCAGAAGGGAGTGGCAGGACATATTTAAAGTGATGAAGGAGAAAAACCTGCAACCAAGATTACTCTACCCAGCAAGGATCTCATTCAGATTTGCTGGAGAAATTAAAACCTTTACAGACAAGCAAAAACTGAGAAAGTTCAGCACCACCAGACCAGCTCTACAACAACTGCTAAAGGAACTTCTCTAGGCAAGAAACACAAGAGAAGGAAAAGACCTACAATAATGAACCCAAAACAATTAAGAAAATGGGAATAGGAATATACATATTGATAATTACCTTAAATGTAAATGGAATAAATGCTCCCACCAAAAGACACAGATTGGCTGAATGGATACAAAAACAAGACCCATATATTTGCTGTCTACAAGAGACCCTCTTCAGACCTAGAGACACATACAGACTGAAAGTAAGGGGATGGAAAAAGATATTTCATGCAAATGGAAACCAAAAGAAAGCTGGAGTAGCAATTCTCATATCAGACAAAATAAACTTTAAATTAAAGACTATTAGAAGAGACAAAGAAGGACACTACATAATTATCAAGGGATTGATCCAAGAAGAAGATATAACAATTGTAAATATTTATGCACCCAACATAGGAGCACCTCAATACATAAGGCAAATACTAACAGCCATAAAAGGGGAAATTTACAGTAACACATTCATAGTAGGGGACTTTAACACCCCACTTTCACCAATGGACAGATCATCCAAAATGAAAATAAATAAGGAAACACAAGCTTTAAATGATACATTAAACAAGAAGGAATTAGTTGGTATTTATAGGACATTCCATCCAAAAACAACAGAATACACATTTTTCTCTAGTGCTCATCGAACATTCTCCAGGATAGATCATATCTTGTGTCACAAATCAAGCCTTGGTAAATTTAAGAAAATTGAAATTGTATCAAGTATCGTTTCCGACCACAATGCTATGAGACTAGATATCAATTACAGGAAAAGATTTGTAAAAAATACAAACACATGAAGGCTAAACAATACACTACTTAATAACGAAGTGATAACTGAAGAAATCAAAGAGGAAATTAAAAAATACCTAGAAACAAATGACAATGGAGACAAGACGACCCAAAATCTATGGGATGCAGCAAAAGCAGTTCTAAGAGGGAAGTTTATAGCAATACAGTCCTACCTTAAGAAACAGGAAACACCTCGAATAAACAACCTAAGCTTGCACCTAAAGCAATTAGAGAATGAAGAACAAAAAAACCCCAAAGTTAGCAGAAGGAAAGAAATCATAAAGATCAGATCAGAAATAAATGAAAAAGAAATGAAGGAAACGATAACAGAGATCAATAAAACTAAAAGCTGGTTCTTTGAGAAGATAAACAAAATAGATAAACCACTAGCCAGACTCATCAAGAAAAGAAGGGAGAAGACCCAAATCAATAGAATTAGAAATGAAAAAGGAGAAGTAACGACTGACACTGCAGAAATACAAAGGATCATGAGAGATTACTACAAGCAACTCTATGCCAATAAAATGGAAAATCTGGAAGAAATGGACAAATTCTTAGAAATGCACAACATGCCAAGAGTGAATCAGGAAGAAATAGAAAATATGAACAGACCAATCACAAGCACTGAAATTGACACTGTGATTACAAATCTTCCAACAAACAAAAGCCCAGAACCAGATGGCTTCACAGGCGAATTCTATCAAACATTTAGAGAAGAGCTAACACCTATCCTTCTCAAACTCTTCCAAAATATAGCAGAGGGAGGAACACTCCCAAATTCCTTCTACGAGGCCACCGTCACCTAGATACCAAAACCAGACAAGGATGTCACAAAGAAAGAAAACGACAGGCCAATATCACTGATGAACATAGATGCAAAAATCCTCAACAAAATACTAGCAAACAGAAGCCAACAGCACATTAAAAGGATCATACACCATGATCAAGTGGGGTTTATTCCAGGAATGCAGGGATTCTTCAATATACGCAAATCTATCAATGTGATAAACCATATTAACAAATTGAAGGAGAAAAACCATATGATCATCTCAATAGATGCAGAGAAAGCTTTTGACAAAATTCAACATCCATTTATGATAAAAAAAAAAAACCCTGCAGAAAGTAGGCATAAAGGGAACTTTCCTCAACATAATAAAGGCCATATATGACAAGCCCACAGCAAACATCATCCTCAATGGTGAAAAACTGAAAGCATTTCCACTAAGATCAGGAACAAGACAAGGTTGCCCACTCTCACCACTCTTAGTCAACATAGTTTTGGAAGTTTTGGCCACAGCAATCAGAGAAGAAAAGGAAATAAAAGGAATCCAAAACGGAAAAGAAGAAGTAAAGCTGTCACTGTTTGCAGATAACATGATACTATACATACAGAATCCTAAAGATGCTACCAGAAAACTACTAAAGCTAATCAATGAATTTGGTAAAGTAGCAGGATACAAAATTAATGCACAGAAAGCTCTGGCATTCCTATATACTTATGATGAAAAATCTGAAAGTGAAATCAAGAAAACACTCCCATTTACCATTGCAACAAAAAGAATTAAGTATCTAGGAATAAACTTACCTAAGGAGACAAAAGACCTGTATGCAGAAAATTATAAGACACTGATGAAAGAAATTAAAGATGATACAAATAGATGGAGAGATATGCCATGTTCTTGGATTGGAAGAATCAACATTGTGAAAATGACTCTACTATCTAAAGCAATCTACAGATTCAATGCAATCCCTATCAAACTACAACTGGCATTTTTCACAGAACTAGAACAAAAAATTTCACAATTTGTATGGAAACACAAAAGACCCCGAATAGCCAAAGCAATCTTGAGAAAGAAAAACGGAGGTGGAGGAATCATGCTCGCTGGCTTCAGACTATACTGCAAAGCTACAGTAATCAAGACAGTATGATACTGGCAGAGAAACAGAAAAATAGATCAATGGAACAGGATAGAAAGCCCAGAGATAAACCCATGCACATATGGTCACGTTATCTTTGATAAAGGAGAAAGGACAGTACAGTGGAGAAAGGACAGCCTCTTCAATACGTGGTGCTGGGAAAACTGGACAGGTACATGTAAAAGTATGAGATTAGATCACTCCCTAACAACTTACACAAAAATAAGCTCAAAATGGATTAAAGACTTAAATGTAAGGCCAGAAACTATCAAACTCTTAGAGGAAAACATAGGCAGGACACTCTATGACATAAATCACAGCAAGGTCCTTTTTGACCCACCTCCTAGAGAAATGGATATAAAAACAAAAATAAACAAATGGGACCTAATGAAACGGAAAGGCTTTTGCACAGCAAAGGAAACCATAAACAAGACCAGAAGACAACCCTCAGAATGGGAGAAAATATTTGTAAATGAAGCAACTGACAAAGGATTAATCTCCAAAATTTATAAGCAGCTCATGCAGCTCAATAACAAAAAAACAACCCAATCCAAAAATGGGCAGAAGACCTAAATAGACATTTTTCCAAAGAAGATATACAGACTGCCAACAAACACATGAAAGAATGCTCAACATCATTAATCATTAGAGAAATTCAAATCAAAACTACAATGAGATATCATCTCACACCAGTCAGAATGGCCATCATCAAAAAATCTAGAAACAATAAATGCTGGAGAGGGTGTGGAGAAAAGGGAACACTCTTGCGCTGCTGGTGGGAATGTGAATTGGTACAGCCACTATGGAGAACAGTATGGAGGTTCCTTAAAAAACTACAAATAGAACTACCATATGACCCAGCAATCCCACTACTGGGCATATACCCTGAGAAAACCAAAATTCAAAAAGAGTCCTGTACCAAAATGTTCATTGCAGCTCTATTTACAATAGCCCGGAGATGAAAACAACCTAAGTGTCCATCATTGGATGAATGGATAAAGAAGATGTGGCACATATATACAATGGAATATTACTCAGCCATAAAAAGTAACGAAATTGAGCTATTTGTAATGAGGTGGATAGACCTAGAGTCTGTCCTACAGACTGAAGTAAGTCAGAAAGAGAGAGACAAATACTGTATGCTAACACATATATATGGAATTTAAGAAAAAAAATGTCATGAGGAACCTAGGGGTAAAACAGGAATAAAGACACAGACCTACTAGATAATGGACTTGAGGATATGGGGAGGGGGAAGGGTAAGCTGTGACAAAGTGAGAGAGAAGCATGGACATATATACACTACCAATCTTAAGGTAGATAGCTAGTGGGAAGCAGCCGCATAGCACAGGGAGATCAGTTCGGTGCTTTGTGACCGCCTGGAGGGGTGCGATAGGGAGGGTGGGAGGGAGGGAGATGCAAGAGGGAAGAGATATGTGAACACATGTATATATATAACTGATTCATTTTGTTGTAAAGCAGAAACTAACACACCATTGTAAAGCAATTATACTCCAATAAAGATGTTAAAAAAAAAAAAAGAAAACTCTATGTATGTGTCATTGTCACAGAGGATGAATGACAAGGCAACTTAGTGGAATATGAAGAAGGGCTATTCAAGCAGTGCACTGGTCAAATAGTTTGTAAAATTAAACTAGATCAATGATAGAAGAGGAAATAAAATATTCACAAATACATAGAAATCAAACAACCTTCTCTTAAAAAATCAGTAGCTCAGGTCTTCCCTGGTGGCACAGTGGTTGAAAGTCCGCCTGCCGATGCAGGGGAAACGGGTTCGTGCCCCAGTCCGGAAAGATCCCACATGCTGCGGAGCTGCTGGGTCCATGAGCCATGGCTGCTGAACCTGCACGTCCAGAGCCTGTGCTCCGCAACGGGAGAGGCCACAACAGTGAGAAGCCCGCGCGTCGCAAAAAAAAAAAAAAAAAAAATCAGTAGGTCAATGAAAAAGTCAAAAGGGAAATTAGATGCCTAGAGAAAATTGAAAACATAACACCAAAACGTGTGAGATGCACAGAAAGCAACCCTAAAGGGAAATTTATGGCTGAAAATGCAGACATTTAAGAAAAGATCACAAAACAGTAACTTTACTATACACCATAAGAAACTAGAGAAAGAAGATTAAAGTAAACCCAAAACCCAAAGCTAGAAAGGAAAGGAAATAGTCAAGATTAGTGAAGAGAAAAATAAAATGTGAATTTAAAATAAAACAGAGAAAATCTACAAAACCAAGAGTGGTTCTTCACAAAGATTAATACAATTGACAAAATTTTAGCTAGATAGACTAAGAAAAAAAAGAACAGGGAGAAAGAGAGAGAGAAGGCCCAAATAACTAAAATCAGAAATAAAAGAACATACTAATAATTTTACAGAGATAAAAAAGATTATAAAAGAGTACTATGAATTATTAAACACCAAAAAATTGGATAACCTAGATAAAATGGACCAATTTCTAGAAATACACTACACCAAGGCTGAATTATGAAGAAATATAAAATCAGAGTAGTCCTATAACTAGCAATGAGATTCAATCAATAATCAAAAACCTCCCAAGAAAGAAAGCCCAGGACCACTTGGCTTCACTGCTGAATTCTCCCAAACTTTTGAAGAAAACTAACATTATTCCTCCTCAAACACTTCCAAAAAAGTGAATAGGAAGGAAGACTTCTTAATTTTTTCAGAGCCTATTAAAACTCATTCTCCACATTATTCTAACACCAAAGGTGTCACCAGACAAAGGCATAAGAAGGCTTAAGAAGAAAATACAGACCAATATCTTTTATGACTATTGATGCAACAATCATCAAAAAAATTTTATCAAACCCAATTCAATAGCATATTAAAAGAATTATGCACCATGACCAACTGGGATTTATTGTGAAAATGGTTCAACATATGAAAATCAAACAATTCATTTTACCACTTTAATAGAATAAAGAGGAAAAAAAGATCATCTCATCTGATGCAGAACAAACATTTAATAAAAGTCAACATTTTCCATGATAAAAACAATCAATAAACTAGGAATAGATGGAAAATTGCCCAATAAATGAAGTCATATGTGAAAAACACACAGCTAACAGGCCAGTTGATGGTGAAATTCTGTAAGCTTTTCCCCTAAGATCAGGAATAGAACAAAGATGCCCACTTTTGCCACTTCTAGTCAACACAATAATGGAAGTTCCAACAAAAGCAATTAGGCAGGAAAAATATATAAAAGTCATTCAAATTGAAAGAAAAAAGTAAAACTCTCTTGTTTGTACATGACATGATTTTTTATGTAGCAGTTCTAAAGATTCCAACATTTAAAAGCATTAGAGTTAATAAATAAATCCAGCAAAATTTTGAGATATAAAGTCAACATACAAAAATGAGTTGCTTTTCTACACACTAGTGAGAAACAATCCAAAAAGGAAGTTAAGCTAGCAATTTCATTTGTAATAGCTACCAAAAGTGTAAAATACTTAGGAGTAAATTTCACCATGGAAATGAAAGACTTGTGCATGAAAAAGCACAAAACATTGCTGAAAGAAATTAAAGAAGACATTAATAAATGAACAAAATATCCTGTTATTATGGATTGGGAGACTTAATATTGTTAAAATGTCAATATTACCTGAAGAAACTACAACATTCTATACAATCCCTATTAAAATCTCAAAGACTTTTTTTTTGCAGAACTAGAATACCCCATTCTAAATTTCATATGAAATCTCAAGGAACCTCAATTCAGCAAACAATCTTGAAAAAAAAGCACATAATTTTTGGAGTCACATTTCCAGATTTAAAAACTTAATACAAAGCTACAATAATCAAAATAGTGTGGTACGCACATTAAGAAACATATATAGACCAATGGCAATGAATAGAGAACCTAGAAATAAACCCTCACATATATAGTCAAGTGATTTTTAACAAGGGTGTCAAGATCATTCAATGGACAAAGAACAGTGTTTTCAGTACATGAATCTGAGGAAACTTGATATTCACATGCAAAAGAATGAAGCTGATCGTTACCTTACACCATATACAAAAATGGTGTATAATCAAAAACCTAAATGTAAGAGCTAAAACTATAAAATTCTGAGAAAAACTCACAGGTGAAACATGACATTGAATTTAGCAATACTTTCTTGGATATGACACTGAAGGCAACAAAAAAATATTTTAGAAATTTTAATCTTGACTTCATCAAGATTAAAACTTTCCTACATCAGAGGATACTATCAAGAGGGTGAAAAGACAATTTACAGAATGAGAGAAAACCTTTGCAAAGCATATATCTCATAAGGGATATGTATCAAGAATACTTAAAAAATCCTACTATTCAGCAACAAAATAACAAACAACTCAATTTAAAAATGAACAAAAGAATTGAATAGATGTTTCTCTAAAGAAGATATACAGATGATCAATAAGCATGTGAAACAATATTCAACATCACTAATAATTGGGAAAATGCAAATTAAAACCACAGTGAGATACCCCTACATATCCTGTAGGATGGCTGTTACCAAAAACAAAACAAAACAAAACAATTGAAAATAAGGGTTGGTAAAATGTTGAGAAATTGAAACTCTTGTGCATTGTTGATAGGAGTGCAAAAATGGTGGAATCTCCGTGGAAACACTAGTGTTTTCTAAAATGTTTTTTTAACTCTTTGTTATTTTCTTAAGTTAAACGTAGAATTTACTATATGATCCAATAAATCCACTCTTAGGTGTATACCCTAAATAATTAAAAGCAGAAGTTCAAGCATACAATTGTCCATCAATGCTCATAGCATCATTATTCTCAATATCAAAAGGTAGTATAAACAACCCAAAATTTCATCAACTGATGAATGTATAAAGAAAATGTGGTGTGTGTGTGTGTGTGTGTATAAATGGAATACAACTCAGCTGTAAGAAAGAATGAAAATTTTCTATTTGCAGCAACATGGATGGACTTGGAAGGCATTGTGCTAAGTGACGTAAGTCAGGCAAAGACAAATACTGTATGATATCACTTATATGTGGAATCTAAAGAATACAACAAACTAGTTAATATAACAAGAAAGAAACAGACTCACAGACATAGAGAAAAAACTAGCAGGGAGAGGGAAGGTGGGAGGGGCCATATAGGGGTAGGTGATTAAGAGTTACAAATTATTATATATAAAATGAGCTACAAGGATATACTGTACAACACCAGAAATGTAGTCAATATTTTATAATAACTATAAATGGAGTATAATCTTTAAAAATTGTGAATCACTATATTGTACACCTGTAACTTATGTAATATTTTACAGCACCTATATTTCAATAAAAAGGGGTAGTATAAACAACCCAAAATTCCATTAATGGATGAAAGGATAAACAAAATGTGATATATATATATATATATTTGTATATATACACATATACACATAAATATATATGAAATATGTATGAAATATATTCAATATATTTCAGCCTTAAAAAACAATGATATTCTGACACCTTCCACAGCATATATGAACATTAAAAATATGCTCAGTGAAATAAGCTAGATTCAAAAGGAAAATAGATGATTCCACTTATATGAAGTCCATAGAATAGGCAAATTCACAGAGAAAAAGTAGAATACGGGTTACCAGTGGCTGCAGGGGAGGAGAAATGGGGAGTTATAGCTTAATGGATACAGAGTTTCTGTTACAGATGTTGAAAGAGTTCTGGAAATGTATACTGGTGATGGTTTCACAACATTGTAAAGGAACATAGTGCCACTTTGTAACCTTCAAAATAGTTAAAATGGTAAATTTCATGTTATGTATATTTTAATGCAATAAAAGATGTGAACCGAAATAAGATGATTACCCCATGCAGAGCCTTTGAATTGGACTAAATAGCTCAAAATAAAATAAAATGTGTGGTTCTAAACACTGATACATTTGAGAAACCTACAAGTGAATGGGGAGATGGAACCATGGAGGCAAGCAAGGAAACAGTAAACTCCAAAATCGTGTTTTGTAAAGAACTGTGGGTGGTTGACTATGTTTGGACAATGAGGTATGAGTTGAAGGGACATGAGTCACCACTGGGCCAATCATTTAACTACAGTTGCAAGTTTTCCAGGTTGATTTCACAGCCTCACTGACTACCAAGTTTCTGGAGATACAGAGAAATGTAAACACATTTCATCTTCTCTGAAATGTCCTACTAAACAGGCATGGGTCTAACTGCAGAGATATAAACCAGAGGAGCAGGCTGTTGTGGTGCCACAAGCAAATCCTGTGTTCTTTTCTATTTCTTCCCTACTCCTTAGGGAGAAAATTTGTGGTTCACCTTTGCAGAGTGTGAGCTGGTAAACCCACCCACTAAGCACTGTTTCTAACCAATCATGCCACCTAGGGAGGGCACATGCTATTACAGGGCAGGTCCTGTGATGTGTCAAGAATATCAAGTGGTTTGGGTTTTTAAGTCTGGAGAAGAAGAGTGAGGTCAGGGAAGCTGAACTGCTAAGACAAAAATGGGAAGAAATATGAAAGAATGTTGGAGGGAGAAATGAAAGGAGAGGAGGAGAAAAGAGGGATCAGAGAGTTGAGAGGAGCCAGGGGATAGCAAAAACTCTACAATCTGTGTATCAATAATTCTCCTATTACCTCTCTGGTCTAGGCCTTTTCCCTGAACTCTGGACTTGTATGTCCAACTATCCACTCGTCATCTTCTTTGGATAGAAATAAACATCCCACAGTTAACACATCTAAAACTGAACTGAACTTCCCCTACACCCTCTATATCTCACCTGAATACCCTTTCTTCTTCCAGATGCTCAGGTCTCAAAACCTTGGAGCTTTTCTCTCCCACCACAAATCCTACACATCAAGAAATCCTGTTGCGTCCTCTTCGGCGTGCATCCAGAATCTGAACTCCTTCTCTTGTCTCTACTAGGTACTCTCCAGGTGCAACCCACTTTTACGTTTTTTTGAATGAATGTCATGACCTCAAATGCTCTAGTTGCCTCTGTCTGTGTCCTCTGCAGTCTATTCTCAACGAAATGCTAGAATAAATTAAAACTCATGTTAGATCATGTCACTTCTCCCTTCAAAACTTTGCAATAGCAACGATTTCACTCAGAGCAAAAGCCCAAATCCTTAAACACAGGAGGATGATTCTACTTTCAAGACCTTTGCACATGCTGTTTCCTGTCAGGAAGTCTCCTCCCCCAGAAAACCACATGGCTCACTCCAGAACCTTCTTTCAATCTTGGCTCACATTTCCCCTTCTAAGTGATGCCCCCCGCCCCAACAAGACTACCAGGTTTAAAATACATCCCCAGCTACAGATTCTCCAAATTCTGTCATCTGGCTACTCTTTTTTTTTTTTTTTTAACACGTATCACTTTCTAATATACTACATTATTTACTTAATTATAAGTCTATTGTTTATTGTCAGTTCTTCCACTAAGATAAATACCCATGCAGGCAACTACTTTGACTTTTATTCACCAAGGCACCCCATGTTCCTATAAGAGTTCCTGGCATATAGTAGTATGCAAAAAATATATGTATGTTGTGGGAATTGCCCAGTGTGACATCTCTCTGAGGCATTTAATTCTAAGTGGGTAATCTCTGTGAAAATTATGTCAGAAACTGAGTTTCTCATGTAGATGAGTTGGTGAAAAACAAAAAGGAACTTGCATAAGAGCGGAAGAGCCCAGAAAAAGGCAAACCACAAACCCTCTTCCCCACACTCCACCCTTCTACACACCCATTGGTAGAAACTGAAGAAATCTCATGGGATGGAAGCAGGGCCACAGTATCAAGAAGAGCAATTGTTAAAATCAAGAGCTCTAGTATGAGATTGCTTGAGTTCAAATCATACCTCTGCCATGTACCACTGAGTGACCTTGAATTTCTCCTTGCTCAGTTTTCTTATCTGTAAGGTAGGGGTGACAAGAGGATCGAGCTTGGATATAATGATTACATGAGTTAAGAGCTGTGGGGATTTCCAGCAGTGTCTGGCATACAATGAGTGTTCAAGAAAATGAATAGTTATTACTCATTAGATTTCTTGAAGCACGGAGGCTTCAACTAGCATTCAATGATATAGCTATAGATAGTTATAGATATGGATATAAATATAATTACAGATACAGATATGGATATGAATATATAGGTCATATAGGCAAGAGTCTCTGTGTCTTTGATATCCCCTTTTCTTCCTCACCCCTATCCAGCATGGAAGAGTGGACTCCAAGATAGTAATGCACAAAATTCTACTCATTTACCAGGAGAGAAGTTTTCTTGTCTTGGGTGTGGGTAAGGGGTAGATTTATAGAGAAGTAGAAAAGGAGGGATGTTGCTGAAATACAGCAAAGACTAAACATCTGATCATATCATCTCATGTACACTGAAAAATGATTTAAGGGAAAAATAAGGAAGTCTTTTTGAAATCCAATGTGTCTGGGAACAATTCCTCACACCCACTTATACACATATATACACACACGCACACATTAATACATGCATCCACAAACATGTATTAAAGTGTAACCTAGTATGCTAGTGTACTGGTTGTTTTGAGGATCAAATGAAATTAACACACATGTTTAAAGCTTAGTGAAAAAAAATTTAACACATAGAAAAACCATCCAACACATCATTGACAAAAATTTGGGAGTACACATTGCAAGATTTTAACTCTGCTGTTCTCCAAGTGGCATGATGGGTGATGATAAATCTATTGTTTCCTTCTCAGAATTTTCTGATTTTTCTTCCATTAGCCTTCTCTGAGAAGCTGAGCAGCACAACATGGTTAAAAGAATCAACTCTGGAGCTGTATGGCCTGGACAAGAATCCTGTGCTCCACTGCCTTAGATAGGTGATGTCAGGCAAGTTACTGTCCCTGCCTCAGTTTCCCCATCTGCAAATCAGGGATAATACTCATAGCTACCACACTAGGATGCTGTGATTAACAAGGATTAAACAAGTTAATACACACAAAGCTGTCATTGTTGGTGTTTGAAGCATCATCTGTTTCAATGCCTCTGGTAACCAGCTGCAGGCAATGGATCCACAGAGAAAATGCTCAGATCCCTGATTTCATGCTCTTGAATAATGCCCAGTCCTTGGACTTCTGTGGACTTCTGCCCAGGTGGCACACCCATGTTTACATTTAAGACCTAAAAGTGCAGGGGCAGGGGGAGGTCCAGGTGTCAGGGAAAGGGGATTCTACCCCAAGGAATTCTTACCTGTGAGTCCCAGCAGTAGAGTCAGCAGCAGGCAAGGAGGAGGATGGTTGGACAAAGAGACAGGGATGGGCATCGTGGAAGCCTGCTCTGTCCAAATGTGTGTCCTGGGGAGAACCTGTACTTCTGTGCTCTGTGGAAAGGAAGGAAGCCCCACCTCCCAATGATGTAAGAGGAAGTGCCTATGATGGGGTGAAATGGCTGTGAGATCTTAATCCACTTCTAGGTTATAGACAGTTCCTGCTTCAGATGGTGAAATGGAAATCAGGCAGAGAAATCTGATGGAAAGTGAGGAGTTACTCATCTTATGTTTTCAGACGGATTGGACAAGTCTAACAGAAATAAACTTGCTCCCTACTTGGGGTCTCTGTTCTCTCCACTGGGCCCCTCACTCCATTCATGGTGAACCCCTATTTGGAAGCCCCAGGCAAACTCACAGATCCCAAGAATATCTGTTGTTGTGGGCTGTGTTCCAAAGTCCCAAGCCCAGGAGGCTAGGATGTGGCTGGCCTGTGGCCTCATTCTGGAACCTACCTCAACAAAGACGAACTCAACTGAAACAAGGAAGAGGGTTCTCCAGGGCCTCTCAAATATGGGGTGGAACTAGATCTGCTCCTGAAATAACTTTCTATTCCAACCCTTTATTGATATAACTGGTAAAACTTAGCCCAAAAGCACAGTGCAATGAGGACCTCAGAATTTGTATCACCTGCATCTAAAAAAGGAATCATTTCCTACTTCTTTCAGGAGAGGAAGTGGATTATAGGACCCAGAAATTACACTCCCAGGCATTTATCTAAGAGAAATGAAAACTATGTCCACACAAAAGTGGTGTAGATATAGCAAATTTCTTTGTAAAGCAAAAAACTGGAAAAAAATTAAAATGTCTCACAACAAGTGAACAGTTTAACAAACTGTGGTGCATCCATAGCAGGAAATACTACTCAGCAATACAAAGGAATAAGCTATATATGTGTGTAACAACTGAAAGTCTCTTGAAGACATTATGTTGAGTAAACAAAGACAATCTCATAATATCAATTCCACTGATATAACAGTCTCAAAATTATATATAGGGAGAAAACAGAATGGCATTTGCCAGAGGTTTGGTTTGCTGGGGATGTGTCATTTTAAAGGGCTAGCACATGGGAGACTTTGTGGTCATGGAATGTTCTGCATCCTGACCATGGTGGTGGTTACACAAACATACACACAAGAGGATCAACGTGAAACAAAACAGAGAATGTTGCAAACTCAGCTATTATTAATTTCATAGATACAATAACATAGACACTGTCTATTAAGTTATCCAAAACTATGCTTATTTTAGGATGATAAGGATATAAAATGTGTGTATGTGTCATGAGGTCAGGAGTAACAAAACATTACATACCCATCTTCCGTAGTGAGATATCAATAAATAATGCCTAAGAGTGAGAAAACAAGAAGTGCTATAGAAGCATGCTGTATGACATTTGACATTAAAACCTAAAATAATCAGTTAAAAGATTTGAAAGTGGTTTCTTCTCAGAGGTGGAAAATGGCAGAAGGTTAAAGAGACTCAAGTTTTCATATGTAGAACTTGTAGAACTATTTGTCTTATAAATCATTTGGATATGAATCTTTGATAAAGACAAAACTAATTTGGATGATTGGATTAAAGTTAACAGAGTTACACACACACAAATGCCCTTACAATTAGCAATGCTGCGAGTTTTGTAAGCTTGCTGGATCAAATATTGATGATCTACCTCAATTACAACCAGTAGTCAAAACTAGTGAAAGCAGTAATAATAATTTTTAAAGATTACATAAACTACAAATTATTAAAAATAGCTGTAACTAAAGATGCATAAGACCATTAGGGGGAAAAATTGTAAAACTATGAATTTAAAATTACTTTAAAAATGGAATAAATGGAATTACATCATATCCATGAATGAGAAAACTCAATATTGGAAAAGATTTCAATTTTCCCAAATTAATATATAAATTCAATGTAATCAAATAATAATTCTAAAATGGTTTTTCATGAAACTTGAAAGAGTGATTCTAAAATGCATTTGGAGACTGAAACTAAGGGGATAAGAAAGAGAAATCATACAAATGGAAATGCCAAGAAAACAGGGGTATCAATGCTCATATCAGACAAAATAGACTTTAAGGAAATGCTATAACAAAAGACAAAGGAGGGACTAGTTCAAGATGGCAGAGCAGAAGGACGTGTGCTCACTCCCTCTTGCAAGAGGACCAGAATCACAACTAACTGCTGAACAATCATAGACAGGAAGACACTGGAACTCAACAAAAAATATACCCCACATCCAAAGACAAAGGACAAGCAGCAATGAGATGGTAGGAGGGACGCAATCACAATAAAATGAAATCCCATAACCGCTGGGTGGGTGACCCAGAAACTGGAGAAAAATTATACTACAGAAGTCCACCCACTGGAGTGAAGGTTCTGATCCCCACATCAGGCTTCCCCACCTGGGGGTCCGGCAACAGGAGAAGGAACTCCCAGAGAATCAGACTTTGAAGGCTAGTGGGATTTAATTGTAGGACTTCAACAGAACTGGGAGAAACAGAGACTCCACTCTTGGAGAGCACACACACAAACTAGTGTGCAAATCAGCACCCGGGGGAAGGAGCAGGGACCCCATAGGAGACTGAACCAGACATACCTCTAATGTTGGAGGGTCTCCTACAGAGGTGGGGTGTGGCTGTGGCTCACTGCAGGGACAAGGACACTGGCAGCAGAAGTTCTGGGAAGTACTCCTTGGCATTAGACTTCCTGGAATCCGCCATTAGCTACATCAAAGAGGCTGTAGCCTCCAGTGCTAGGGCACCTCAGGCCAAACAACCACCAGGGAGGGAACTCAGCCCCACCCACCAGCAGAGAAGTGGATTAAAGTTTTACTGATCTCTGCCCACCTGAGCAACACACAGCTCTAACCCACCTCCAGTCCCTCCCATCAGGAAGCTTACACAAGCCTCTTAGATAGCCTCATCCACCAGAGGACAGACAGCAGAAGCAAGAAGAACCACAATCTTGCAGCCTGTGGAATGAAAACCACATTCACAGAAAGATAGACAAAATGAAAAGGCAGAGGACTATGTACCAGATGAAGGAACAAGATAAAACCCCAGAAAAACAACTAAATGAAGTGCAGATAGGCAACCTTCCAGAAAAGGAATTCAGAATAATGATAGTGAGGATGATCCAGGACCTCGGAAAAAGAATGAGGCAAAGATCGAGAAGATGCAAGAAACGTTTAACAAAGACCTAGAAAAATTAAAGAACAAACACCTAGAAGAATTAAAGAACAAAGAAACAGAGATGAACAATAAAATAATTGAAATGAAAAATACACTAGAAGGAATCAACAGCAGAATAACTGAGGCAGAAGAACGGATAAGTGACCTGGGAGACAGAATGGTGGAATTCACTGCCATGGAACAGAATAAAGAAAAAAGAATAAAAAGAAATGAAGACAGTCTAAGAGGCCTATGGAACACATTAAACGCACCAATATTCGCATTATAGGGATCGCAGATGGAGAAAAGAGAGAAAGGACCTGAGAAAATATTTAAAGAGATTATAGTCAAAAACTTCCCTAACATGGGAAAGGAAATAGCCACCCAAGTCCAGGAAATGCAGAGTCCCAGGCAGGGTAATCCCAAGGAGAAACACTCCAAGACACATAGTAATTACATTGACAAAAATTAAAGACAAAGAAAAATTATTAAAAGCAACAAGGGAAAAACAACAAGTAACATACAAGGGAACTCCCATAAGGTTAACAGCTGATTTCTCAGCAGAAACTCTACAAGCCAGAAGGGAGTGGCACAATATATTTAAAGTGATGAAAGGGAAGAACCGACAACCAAGATTACTGTAGCCGGCAAGGATCACATTCAGATTCGACAGAGAAATCAAAAGCTTTACAGACAAGCAAAAGCTAAGAGAATTAATCACAACCAAACCAGCTCTACAACAAATACTAAAGGAACTTCTCTATGTGGGAAACATAAGAGAAGAAAAGGACCTACAAAAACAAATCCAAAACAATTAAGAAAATGGTAATAGGAACATACATATTGATAATTATCTTAAATGTGAATGAATTAAATGCTCCAACCAAAAGACACAGGCTCACTGAATGGAAACAAGATCCAGGGCTTCCCTGGTGGTGCAGTAGTTGAGAGTCTGCCTGCCAATGCAGGGGACACGGGTTTGAGGCCTGGTCTTGGACGATCCCACATGCCGTGGAGCAACTGGGCCCATGAGCCACAATTACTGAGCCTGCGCATCTGGAGCCTGTGCTCCACAACAAGAGAGGCCGCGATAGTAAGAGGCCTGTGCACCACGATGAAGAGTGGCCTCCGCTTGCCACAACTAGAGCAGCCCTTGCACAGAAACAAAGACCCCACACAGCCATAAATAAATAAAAATTAAAAAGAAAATCAAAAACAATAAACAAGATTCATATATATGCTGTCCACAAGAGACCCACTTAGGACCTTAGGACCCATATAAACTGAAAGTGAGGGAATGGAAAAAGATATTACATGCAAATTGAAATCAAGGGAAAGCTGAGGCAAAGTGAGAGTAGCACTGACATATATACACTACCGAAGGTAAAATAGTTAGCTAGTGGGAATCAGCAGCATAGCACAGGGAGATCAGCTCGGTGTTTTGCAATGACCTAGAGAGGTGGGATAGGGAGAGTGGGAGGGAGGCTCAAGAGGGAGGGGATATGGGGAAATATGTATGCATATGGCGGATTCACTTTGTTGTACAACAGAAACTAACACAGTAATGTGAAGCAATTATACTCCAATAAAGATTTATTTTTAAAAACAGAAAAAGAAAAGAAAGCTGGATAGCAATACACATATCAGATAAAATAGACTGTAAAATAAAGAATGTTACAAGAGACAAGGAAGAACACTACATAATGATCAAGTATCTATCCAAAAAGAAGATATAACAATTATAAATATATATGCACACAACATAGGAGCACCTCAATACATTAGGCAACTGCTAACAGCTCTAAAATAGGAAATCGACAGTAACACAATAATAGCGAGAGACTTTAACACTTCACTTACACCAAAGGACAGATCATCCAGACAGAAAATTAATAAGGAAACACAAGCTTTAAATGACACAATACACCAGATAGATTGAATTGACATTTATAGGACATTCCATCCGAAAACAGCAGATTACACTTTCTTCTCAAGTGCACACAGAGCATTCTCCAGGATAGATCACATCTTGGCTCACAAATCAAGCCTCAGTAAATTTAAGAAAATTGAAATCATATCAAGCATCTTTTCTGACCACAACGCTATGAGATTAGGAATAAATTACAGGGGAAAAAACATAAAAAACACAGACACATGGAGGAAAAACAATACATTACTAAATAACCAAGAGATCACTGAAGAAATCAAAGAGGAAATAAAAAAGTACCTAGAGACAAATGACAATGAAAACACGATGATTCAAAACTGATGGGATGCAGCAAAAGCAGTTCTAAGAGGCAAGTTTATAGCACTACAATCTTACTGCAAGAAACAAGAAAAATCTCAAATAAACAATCTAACCTTACACCTAAAGGAACTAGAGAAAGAAGAACAAACAAAACCCAAAGGTAGCAGAAGGAAAGAAATCATAAAGATCAGAGCAGAAATAAATGAAATAGAAAGAAAGAAAGCAATAGCAAAGATCAATAAAACTAAACGCTGGTTCCTTGAGAAGATGAACAAATTGATAACTTTAGCCAGACTCATCAAGAAAAAGAGAGGACTCAAATCAATAAAACTAGAAATGGAAAGGGAGAAGGTACAACAGACACTGCAGAAATACAAAGCATTGGGGCTTCCCTGGTGGTGCAGTGGTTGAGAATCTGCCTGCCAATGCAGGGGACATGGGTTCAAGTCCTGGTCTGTGAAGATCCCACATGCTGCAGAGCAACTAGGCCCGTGAGCCACAACTACTGAGCCTGCACGTCTGGAGCTTCTGCTCCGCAACAAGAGAGGCTGCGACAGTGAGAGGACCGCACACCGCGATGAAGAGGGACCCCCACTCGCCACAACTAGAGAAAGCCCTCACACAGAAATGAAGACCCAACACAGCCAAATAAATAAATAAATAGCGTTCCCTTTAAAAAATAAAAAAGAAAAGAAATACAAAACATCATAAGAGACTACTACAGGCAACTCTATGCCAATGAAATAGACAACCTGGAAGAAACGGACAAATTCTTAGAAAGATATAACCTTCCAGACTGAACCAGGAAATAATAAAAAACATGAACAGACCATTCACAAGTAATGAAATTGAAACTCTGATTTAAAATCTTCCAACAAATAAAAATCCAGGACCAGATGACTTCACAGGTGAATTCTATCAAACATTTAGAGAAGAGCTAACATCCATCTTCTCAAACTCTTCCAAAAAATTGCAGAGGAGGGAACACTCCCAAGCTCATTCTTTGAGGCCACCATCACCCTGATACCAAAACCTGACAAAGATGCTATAAAAAAAGAAAATTACAGACCAATATCAATGATGAATATAGATGCAAACATCCTCAACAAAACACTAGCAAACAGAATCCAACAACACATAAAAGTATCCTATACCATGATGAAGTGGGATTTATCACAGGGATCCAAGGATTCTTCAATATGTGCAAATCAATCAATGTGATACACCATATTAACAAACTGAAGAATAAGAACAATATAATCGGGCTTCCCTGGTGGCGCAGTGGTTGAGAGTCTGCCTGCCGATGCAGGGGACACGGGTTTGTGCCCCGGTCCAGGAAGATCCCACATGCCGTGGAGCGGCTGGGTCCATGAGCCATGGCCGCTGAGGCTGTGCGTCCGGAAGGGGCCACAACAGTGAGAGGTCCATGTAAAAAAAAAAAAAAAAAAAAAAAAAAAGAACAATATAATCATCTCAATAGATGCAGAAAAATCTTTTTACAAAATTCAACACCGATTTATGATAAAAAAACTGTCCAGAAAGTGGGCATAGAGAGAACCTACCTCAACATAATAAAGGCCATATATGACAAACCCACAGCAAACATCATTCTCAATGGTGAAACACTGAAAGCATTTCCTCTCAGATCAGGAACAAGACAAGGATATCCACTCTTAAAACTATTATTCAACATCATTTTGGAAGTCCTAGTCACAGCAATCATAGAAGAAAAAGAAATAAAAGGAATACAAATTGGAAAAGAAGAAGTAAAACTGTCACTGTTTGCAGATGACATGATACTATACATAGATAATCCTAAAGATGCCACCAGAGGGCTTCCCAGGAGGCACAGTGGTTAAGATTCCACCTGCCAATGCAGGGGACACAGGTTCATGCCCTGGTTCAGGAAGATCCCACATGCCGTGGAGCAACTAAGCCTGGGCACCACAACTACTAAGCCTGCTCTCTACACCCCACAAGCCACAACTACTGAAGCCCACATGCTTAGAACCCATGCTCTGCAACAATAGAAGCCACCGCAATGAGAAGCCCACGTACTGCAATGAAGAATAACTCCTGCTCACCACAACTAAAGAAAGCCAGGGTGCAGCAGCAAAGACTGAACTCAGCCAAAAATTAATTAATTAATTAATTAATTAATGTTAAAAAAAGATATCACCAGAAAACTACTAGAACTAATCAATGAATTTGGTAAAGTGCAGGATACAAAATTAATGTACAGAAATCTCTTGCATTCCTATACACTAACAATGAAAGATCAGAAAGAGAAGTTAAGGAAACAATCCCATTCACCATTGCAACAAAAGAATAAAATACCTAGGAATAAACCTACCTAAGGAGGTAAAAGACCTGTACTCAGAAAACTATAAGACACTGATGAAAGAAATCAAAGGTGGCACAAACAGATGGAGAGATATACCATGTTTTTGGACTGAAAGAATCAATATTGTGAAAATGACTATACTACCCAAAGCAATCTACAGATTCAATGCAATCCCTATCAAAATACCCATGACATTTTTCATACAGGTAGAACAAATAATCCTAAAATTTATATGGAACCACAAAAGATCCGAATTCCCAAAACAATTTTGAGAAAAAAGAACAAAGCTAGAAGTATCATGCTTTCTTACTTCAGACTATACTACAAAGCTATAGTAATCAAAACAGCATGGTATTGGCACAAAACAGCCACATAGCTCAATGGAACAGAACAGAAAGCCTAGAGATAAACCCACACACTTACTGTCAGTTAATCTATGACAAAGAATGCAAGCATATACAATGGAGAAAAGACAGTCTCTTCAATAAGTGGTGCTGGGAAAACTGGATAGCAACATGTAAAAGAATGAAATTAGAACATTCGTTCACACCATACACAAAAATAAATTGTAACTGATTAAAGAACTAAATGTAACACCCGAAACCATGAAACTCCTAGGCAGAACACTCTTTGACATAAATTGTAGCAATATTTTTTGCATCTGACTCCTAAAGCAAAAGAAAGAAAAGCAAAAACAAACAAATGGGACCTAATTAAAATTAAAAGCTTTTTCACAGCAAAGGAAATCACTGACAAAACAAAAAGACAACCTACTGAATGGAAGAAAATATTTTGCAAATAATATGACCAATAAGGGGTTAATTTCCAAAATATATAAACAGATCATACAACTCAATACCAAACAACAACCTGATTAAAAAATGGACAGAAGACCTGAATAGACGTTTTTCCAAAGAAGACATACAGATGGCCAACAGGAACATGAAAAGATGCTCAACATTGCTAATCACCAGAAAATGCAAATTAAAACCACAATGAGACATCATCTTACACCTGTCAAAATGGCTATCATCAAAAATTCTACAAATAACAAATATTGGTGAGGATGTGGAAAAAAGGGAACCATAGTACACTGTTGGTGGTATTGTAAATTAATGCAGTTACTGTGTTAAACAGTATGGAGGTTCCTCAGAAAACTGAAAATAGAACTACCATATACCCAGCAATTCCACTCTATTCAAAGAAAACATACACACTAATTTGGAAAGATACATGAACCGCAATGTTCATAGCAGCATTATTTATAATAGCTGTGGTATGGAAGCAACCTACGTGTCTATCATCAGATGAATGGATAATAAAGATGTGGTATATATATATAATATATATTATATATATTATATACATGTATATAATGGAATGTTACTCAGTCATTTTTAAAAATGAAATTCTGCCATTTGCAACAACGTGGTTGGACCTGCAGTGTATTATGCTTAGTGAACTAAGTCAGACAGAGAAGGACAAATACTGTGTTATCACTTATACATGGAATGTAAAAAATAAAAAAATGAATGAATATAACAAAACAGAAAGAGACTCATAGATATAAAGAACAAACTGGTAGTTACCAGTGGGGAGAGGGAAGGGGATTAAGATCTAAAAATTACTATGTAAAAAAAAAAAAGCAACAAGGATATATTGTATAGCACAAGAAAATATAGCCATTATTTTGTAATAACTTTAAATGGAGTACAATCTATAAAAATCTTGAATCACTATGTTGTACACATAAAACTAACATAATCTTGTAAATCAACTATACTTCAATTTCTGAAAAGCAGAAAATAAAGTAAAATAAAACACATGGGGGCCAAAAATAGCCATGACAGCTTTGAACAACCAGAAAAGGTGGGAAGATTTACCCAACTGAGGTACTAAAATTTATTATAAAGCTATTCTAACTAAGACAGGGTAGTTTGGTCAGAGAGATAGACAAAGAGCTCAATGGAATGAAAACCGCATTAAAAGAACCAGAAATTTATGGAAACTTGTTGTACGGCAAAGGGGCAGTGTGGATCAAAATAATAATAATATCTCAATAAGATCCCCACCTGTAATACACACACACACACATACACACACACACGAAAAATAAAGTGAGATCAAAGGCATTAATGGAAAGAGCAAAACTTGATCGAGAAGTGAAAACCACTAGGATTGACACATATCCTTTATTGATACTATGTATAAAATAGACAAGTGATGGGAACATACTGTATAGCACAAGGAACTCTACCTAACGCACTGTGGAACCTAAATGGGAGGCAAGTCCAAAAGGGAGTGGATATCTGTATGTGTATGGCTGATTCATTTTGTTGTGTAGTGGAGGCTAACACAACATTGTAAAGCAACCATACTCCAATAAAAATTATTTTAGAAAAAGAATTGAAAACCTTTTTAAAAAAATATATAACAAAATCTCCAAATGATACCAATAGTCTGCTTTGTGGACCACACCAAAGGAAGAGGGACTCTCCCATATGTGCCAAGGAAGAAAAGATAAAAATATTTGTGCAAAATTGTACTAGCAAAACATTAAAGATTTAATATCCATCACAAAAAAATCAATACATTGTAGCATGCTCTTATAATAGATGCTATAGAGCAGTGGAAATTAAGAAAATGAAGCTACATATGCTAACATAAGTAAATCCCACAAACTGTGTTAAGTATAAAAATAAAACTTCAAGGATGCTGTATACAGTATAATAACATTTATATAAAAGTTAAAACATGCAAGTAATATTATATATTGCTTAAGGATTTATACATATGTTGTAGAAGTATGAAATCATGATTGAGATTATAAATACCAAATCCAGGCCAGTAATTTTAAAAGGAACAACAGATCATAATAAAATGTGAACAGTTTGCAAAGATAGCATGGTAGATAGGTCCATGGATATTTTTATATTATTCTCTATAAATTTCAGAATAGAAAAATGCTTATTCAACTTAGTGGTTTTAAATATATATGTGTTAAAATGAAATCACACTTGCGAAAGCTCTGGATGTAAGTAAGAAGTGCTCTGAAAATTAAAGGTTGTTCACAATCAGGGGCACAATGGAAACCTCTTTTCTGGATCTACTTGTTTCTCTTTTGGGTGGAGGAAGTTTGAAGCTCAAAGCATCAGGGTCAGACATTACGGATATCCATGACCTACGTCCATCCGTGACTCAGCTCCAGAGCTCAGACAGAAGAAACATAGGAGGGTGTGTGGAAGGGAGCATGTGCATGGTGGAGGTGGGGACAGCAGAGTGAAGGGGGGCGGTCTTGGGTCACCTCTCGTCCTTACAGCTTCTCTCCACTTGAGCCCCTTGCACAGGGCAGGAAGCAGTGTATCGAAGAGTATGCAACAACTATTGGGGAAAACATTCATTCATTAATTCCACAAATGTTTTTTGAGTACGTACTATGTGGCAGGCACTCAGCACGGCCTGGGTTCATGGCACTGATCAGAAATGAAGTCCTTACTCACTACACCCAACACCACTTTCTAAGTTATGAACTCTCTCCCATACCAACATTCACCTGTGTTACTAGTCAGCACATCCAAGTCCCCCAGGTAGGTTCCATTAGTTGATTTTAATAATACTTTCCTTATTCATTCCTAGGATATACCATGTGATAACTGAATATACAACAGTTTATGGAAGGGCTCTTTGGAGTCTGGGTCTCAAATCTTGGACCTTTATCGCAACTCCATACCTTGGATCCTCATCTCCAGGGTCCCAACGAACATAACTGTAAAAACTTCAAATTCCAGGGTACTAAAAAATGTATGAGAGTTGAAAGCCTCTGAGAATTCCAAGACACATTGGGAGGAAATAAGATTGTTCAGAACTCTTCCTTGAGGTTGGATTGCTGTGTGACTTTTGGGCTTGCCCTGGATTCCTCTTGCAAGTTCAGGAAGGCCCTGATCTCCCTCTCTAAGGATTAAGGCTGCCATCAACTCACCTGTTATAGGCTCCAGCACCTGTGGAAGTAGGTGACTATGAAACTGATTACCAGCAGAACCGTGAAGCCCAGGAGGAAAGCCACAAAGATAAGGGCAGACATCTCTGGACCTAGGTGACAATAGGCAGAGAAGATATCAAATGGGACTCTGTGAGTTAATATCTCACTCCACTTGGAGACAGAGGTCACCCAGTTTCTCACAGGTGTAGAGGTGAGCTTACCTGGGCTCCCAGTACATTTGTATGTGCCCGGGGCACATACAATGGGTCTGTATATGCAGCGAACAGTATGAGGCTGGCCTGGATGTGAGACTGTGCCTCATGCTGCACCTTACAGGTGAGCACACGCTCAGACACCTGCACCGAGGCATTCACCAAATGCAAGCTTTCCGAGGTGTACGTCCCATCACTATTCTGCTTTGACCTGGGTTGCTCAGCTCCCTTGAACGTATGGAAGTTCTTCAACCAGGTGAGATGCATACTCTGTGGATAGAATCACTGCACAAGGCAGGTAACAGCCACCAAGTCCAAGGAGGGTGAAGACTTGGAAATGGTCATGCAAGGGGAAATTGACACCGCCCAGAGAAAGCAGACAATTACTGTAGGAAGTTCACTGTGGGAACCTGGGGGCTCCTTGAGCATGGGGTCGTCTGCCCAGGGCCTGCCACTTAGAAGGAATTAGATATTGGTTAACAGATGCATGCATAAGTAATCTCATGGTTGAAAGAGTGGGAATGCATGAGTGAATGCATGCTTGGACGGAAGCATGGAATGATGAAGCTGTCCTAATCCTTCCTTTCTTTTCCACTGTGGCCATTAAATAGGAAAAGGTGAACCTGAATTCTATTTAAGAACTTATACATCAGTTGACTTACTCTATAACTTTATGAAGATTCCTAGCTTCTAATCTTCATGACTCCACAATACTAATATTTGACAGAGGAAGAAACTTAGGTTTGGAGAAGTTAAATATTTACTCAAGGTCACAAGTGGCAAAGCAGGAGTTATGCCAGACACAGGGTTTAACCATTTGCTATTCTGACACCCACCCAAATTATAAGGCTATAAGCATTTATGATTGCAGGCTGCTGGAATTATTACCTAAAAACTTGTGGAACTTCTTTCAACCAGGTTTTTCAGCTATGAAGTAGAATATATGTATACTGAAGAAAATTTGGGAGATTTCTAAACTACTAAAAGCCATTAAGGGTTTCAGTAGAATTCATAGGAACACACAGCATGGTGCAGTTTTCATACTAAACCAAGGGATGGGAGAACCAGATTCTGGTCCCTGCACTGAAACCACAAGCAAATGCAAGACCCTGTGCAGGTCACCTTCCCTCTGTTTCCAAGACCCTTATTATGAAATTGTCTAAGGTCAGATCAGCTTTCAGGGGTCCAGTTAAGACAGACTTCAGCTCTTGGTCTAGGGTAGAGAGAGGAACTCCTTTCATGGAGTGCAATTTGAAAAAAACTAAGCATATGTTTGTTCTCCAAATATTGTTTCTTTATACTCAACCCACCTCGACCTGTATGGTTACATCAATGATACTGCTAATGTGTGGACAGCCAAGCAAGACACCATCCCCAGAAGGTCACTATCTGTTCTCAGTCTTTCCCCGTCAGCACACAGGCAGAGATTCCTACCAAGGAAAGAGCAGAACCCTGAGAACAGATTGTGAAGGTCTGGTAACTAGGTGGTGCCTGTGGAGAACAGGCCAGGGCAAGGTACCACCAAGCAAGTGGCATGGTCTCCAGAGGGTGACAAGGACCAATAAAAGGATGGAGGGTCTCAGCGAGACCACTCCAGTCACCAGTGAGCTCTCTGGGCTGTAAGGGGTCCAGGACAGTGTCGGGAGGACAGAGACCCAGGCACAGCTGATGATAACTGCTCCCACGCACTGAGAGCAATGTTTGAGTCACTGCACATGTGTTAACTTATTTATTCTTCACAACCAAATGATATAAACACATACAGCTATTTGGTATTAGAAAAGACAACAAAAAGCCAATAGAAGGACCCTACAAAATCATGTCCCAGTTTCAGTGAAATTGTCAAAGAGGAATTGATTCAAATTTGAACTTGAAAAACACTTCAATTATTAAAATAATTTTATTTAAGTTATATTTTAATTAAGCATAGAATATAATGACAACTATGCACCAACTCTTGGAAGGAACAAGTGTTGGAAGTGTAAGGAAGTTGGCATTACTTTTTTCTTAAAAACTTATACCAAGTACCATCAAACCCTTCATTTAAAATTCACACACAATCATTAAAAGGTAATTTTGAGGGAGGAGCTTCAAGATGGAAGAAGAGTAGGACATGGAGATCACCTTCCTCCCCACAAATACATCTACATGTGGAACAGCCCCTACAGAACACCTACTGAACGCTGGCAGAAGACCTCAGACCTCCCCAAAGGCAAGTAACTCCCCCACGTACCTGGCTGGGTAGGGCAAAAGAAAAAAGAAAAAACAGAGAGAAAAGAATAGGGAGGGGACCTGCACCAGTGGGAGGGAGCCGTGAAGGGGGAAAGGTTTCTACACACTAGAAGCCCCTTCGCGGGCGGAGACTGCGGGTGGCGGAGGCGGGGGATGCTTCGGAGCCACGGAGGAGAGCACAGCAACAGGGGTGCGGAGGGCAAAGCGGAGAGATTCCCGCACAGAGGATCGGTGCCGACCGGCACTCACCAGCCCGAGAGATTTGTCTGCTTACCCGCCAGGGCGAGTGTGGACTGGGAGCTGAGGCTCGGGCTCCGGAGGTCAGATCCCAGGGAGAGGAGTGGGGTTGGCTGCGTGAACACAGCCTGAAGGGGGCTAGTGCGCCACAGCTAGACGGGAGTGTGTCCAGGAAAAGGTCTGGAGCTGTCAAAGAGGCAAGAGACTTTCTTGCCTCTTTGTTTCACAGTGCACGAGGAGAGGGGATTAAGAGCGCCACCTAAACGAGCTCCAGAGACCAGCACGAGCCGCAGCTATCAGCGCGGCCGCCACAGACAGGCGTGAGACGCTAAGGCTGCTGCTACAGTCACCAAGAAGCCTGTGTGCGAGCACAGGTCACTATCCACACTTTCCCTCCCGGGAGCCTGTGCAGCTCGCCACTGCCAGGGTCCGGGGATCCAGGGACAACTTCCCCGGGAGAACACACGGCACGCCTCAGGCTGTTGCAACATCATGAAGGCTCGCCCCGCATTCCATTCACCTCCCTCCCCCCACCCCGCCCCCCCGCTGGCCTGAGTGAGCCAGAGCCCACTAATCAGCTGCTCCTTTAACCCCATCCTGTCTGAGCGAAGAACAGATGCCCTCAGGCGACATACATGCAGAGGCGGGGCCAAACCCAAAGCTGAACCCCCGGAGCTGTGTGAACAAAGAAGAGAAAGGGAAATCTCTCCCAGCAGCCTCAGGAGCAGCGGATTAAATCTCCACAATCAACTTGATGTACCCTGCATCTGTGGAACACCTGAATCGACAACGAATCATCCCAAATTGAGGAGGTTGACTTTGGGAGCAATGATTATATATATATTTTTCCTTTTTCTCTTTTTTCTGAGAGAGTGGATGACAGGCTCTTTGTGCTCCGGCCGGGCGTCAGACCTGTGCCTCTGAGGTGGGTGAGCCGAGTTTAGGACATCGGTCCACCAGAGACCTCCCAGCTCCACATAATATCACACAGCAATAATCTCCCAGAGAGCTCCATCTCACTGCCAAGACCCAGCTCCACCTAATGACCAGAAAGTTACAGTGCTGGACACCCTATGTCAAACAACTAGCAAGAAAGGAACACAACCCCACCCAAGAGCAGAGAGGCTGCCTAAAATCATAAGTTCACAGAAACCCCAAAAGACAGCACTGGACGTGGTCCTGCCCACCAGAAAGACAAGATCCAGCCTCAGCCTCCAGAACACAGTGCCAGTCTCCTCCACCAGGAAGCCTACACAACCCACTGAACCAACCTAAGCCACTGGGGGCAGACACCAAAAAACAGGGGAACTATGAACCTGCAGCCTGTGAAAAAGAGACCCCAAACACAATAAGTTAAGCAAAATGAGAAGACAGAGAAACACACAGAAGATGAAGGAGCAAGGTAAAAACCCACCAGACCAAACAAATGAAGAGGAAATAGGCAGTCTACCTGAAAAAGAATTCAGAATAATGATAGTAAAGGTGATCCAAAATCTTGGAAATAGAATGGAGAAAATATAAGAAACGTTTAACAAGGACCTAGAAGAACTAAAGAGTAAACAAACAATGATGAAAAATACAATAAATGAAATTAAAAATTCTGTAGAAGAAATCAATAGCAGAATAACTGAGGCAGGAGAATGGATAAATGACCTGGAAGATAAAATAGTGGAAATAACTACTGCAGAGCAGAAAAAAGAAAAAAGAATGAAAAGAATTGAGGACAGTCTCAGAGACCTCTGGGACAATATTAAACACACCAACATTCGAATTATAGGGGTCCCAGAAGAAGAAGAGAAAAAGAAAGTGACTAAGAAAATATTTGAAGAGATGATAGTTGAAAACTTCTTTAATATGGGAAAGGAAATAGTTAAGCAAGTCCAGGAAGCACAGAGAGTCCCATACAGGATAAATCCAAGGAGAAACACGCCAAGACATATAATAAGCAAACTATCAAAAATTAAATACAAAGAAAAAATATTAAAAGTAGCAAGGGAAAAACAACAAATAATATACAAAGGAATCCCCATAAGGTTAACAGCTGAGCTTTCAGCAGAAACTCTGCAAGCCAGAAGGGAGTGGTGGGACATATTTAAAGTGATGAAAGGGAAAAACCTACAACCAAGATTACTCTACCCAGCAAGGATCTCATGCAGATTCGATACACAAATTAAAACCTTTACAGACAAGCAAAAGCTAAGAGAATTCAGCACCACCAAACCAGCTTTACAACAAATGCTAAAGGAACTTCTCTAGGCAGGAAACACAAGGAAGGAAAAGATCTACAATAACAAGCCCAAAACAATTAAGAAAATGGTAATAGGAACATACATATGGATAATTACCTTAAATGTAAATGGATTAAATGCTCCAACCAAAAGACATAGACTGGCTGAATGGATACACAAACAGGACCCATACATATGCCATCTACAAGAGACCCACTTCAGACCTAGGGACACATACAGACTGAAAGTGAGGGGATGGAAAAAGATATTCTATGCAAATGGAAATTGAAAGAAAGCTGGAGTAGCAGTTCTCGTATCAGACAAAATAGACTTTAAAATAAAGACTATTACAAGAGACAAAGAAGGACAGTACATAATGATAAAGGGATCAGTCCAAGAAGAAGATATAACAATTGTAAATATCTATGCACCCAATATAGGAGCACCTCAATACATAAGGCAAATACTAACAGCCATAAAAGGGGAAATCGACAGTAACACAACATAGTAGGGGACTTTAACACCCCACCTTCACCAATGGACAGATCATCCAAAATGAAAATAAATAAGGGAACACAAACTTTAAATGATACATTAAACAAGATGGACTTAATTGATATTTATAGGACATTCCATCCAAAACCAACAGAATACACTTTCACCTCAAGTGCTCATGAACCATTCTCCAGGATAGATCATATCTTGGGTCACAAATCAAGCCTTGGTAAATTTAAGAAAACTGAAATTGTATCAACTATCTTTTCTGACCACAACGCTATGAGACTAGATATCACTTACACGAAACAATCTGTAAAAAATACAAACACATGGAGGATAAACAACACACTACTTAATGACCAAGAGATCGCTGAAGAAATCAAAGAGGAAATCAAAAAATACCTAGAAACAAATGACAATGAAAATATGATGACCCAAAACCTATGGGATGCAGCAAAAGCAGTTCTAAGAGGGAAGTTTATACCAATACAATCCTACCTTAAGAAACAAGAAACATCTCAAACAATGTAACTTACACCTAAAGCAATTAGAGGAAGAAGAACAAAGAAAACCCAAAGTTAGCAGAAGCAAAGAAATCATAAAGGTCACATCAGAAATAAATGAAAAAGAAATGAAGGAAACAATAGCAAAGATCAATAAAACTAAAAGCTGGTTCTTTGAGAAGATAAAAATTTGATAAACCATTAGCCAGACTCATCAAGAAAAAAGGGAGAAGACTCAAATCAGTAGAATGAGAAATGAAAAAAGAGAAGTAACAACTGACACTGCAGAAATACAAAGGATCATGAGAGATTACTACAAGCAATTCTATGCCAATATAATGGACAACCTGGAAGAAATGGACAAATTCTTACAAAAGCACAACCTTCCGAGACTGAACCAGGAAGAAATAGAAAATATAAACAGACGTATCACAAGCACTGAAATTGAGGCTGTGATTAAAAATCTTCGACAGGGCTTCCCTGGTGGTGCAGTGGTTGAGAGTCCACCTGCCAATGCAGGGGACACGGGTTTGTGCCCCAGTCCGGGATGATCCCACATACCGTGGAGTGGCTAGGCCTGTGAACCATGGCCACTGAGCCTGCGCGTCCAGAGCCTGTGCTCTGCAACGGGAGAGGCCACAACAGTGAGAGTCCCGCGTACCACAAAAAAAAAAAAAAAAAAAAAAAGATCATCTCAATAGACGAAGAGAAAGCTTCTGAAAAAAATCAACACTGATTTATGATAAAAACTCTCCAGAAAGTAGGCATAGAGGTAACTTACCTCAACATAATAAAGGCCATATATGACAAACCCACAGCCAATATCTTCCTCAATGGTGAAAAATTGAAACCATTTCCACTAAGATCAGGAACAAGACAAGGATGCTCACTCTCACCACTATTATTCAACATTGTTTTGGAAGTTTTAGCTATAGCAATCAGAGAAGAAAAAGGAAATAAAAGGAATCCAAATTGGAAAAGAAGAAGTAAAGCTGTCACTGTTTGCAGATGACATGATACTATACATAGAGAATCCTAAAGATGCTACCAGAAAAACTATTTACTAGAGCTAATCAATGAATTTGGTAAAGTTGCAGGATACAAAAATAATGCACAGAAATGTCTTGCATTCCTATACACTAATGATGAAAAATATGAAAGCGAAATTAAGGAAACACTCCCACTTACCATTGCAACAAAAAGAGCAAAATACCTAGGAATAAACCTACCTAAGGAGACAAAAGACCTGTATGCACAAAACTATAAGACACTGATGAAAGAAATTAAACATGATACAAATAGATGGAGAGATATAACATGTTCTTGGGTTGGAAGAATCAACATTGTTAAAATGACTATACTATCCAAAGCAATCTACAGATTCAATGCAATCCCTATCAAAGTACCAATGGCATTTTTCACAGAACAAGAACAAAAAATTTCACAATTTGTATGGAAACATAAAAGACCCTGAATAGCCAAAGCAATCTTGAGAAAGAAAAACGTAGCTGGTGGAATCAGGCTCCCTGACTTTGGACTATACTACAAAGCTACAGTAATCAAGACAGTATGGTATTGCCACAAAAACAGAAATATAGATCAATGGAACAGGATAGAAAGCCCAGAGTTAAACCCACGCACATATGCTCACCTTATCTTTGATAAAGGAAGCAAGAATATACAATGGAGAAAAGACAGCCTCTTCAATAATTGGTGCTGTGAAAATTGGACATGTAAAAGAATGAAATTAGAACACCCCCTAACACCATACACAAAAATAAACTCAAAATGGATTAAAGACCTAAATGTAAGGCCAGACACTATCAAACTCTTAGAGGAAAATTTAGGCAGAACACTCCATGACATAAATCACAGCAATATCCTTTTGGACCCACCTCCTAGAGAAATGGAAAAAAAACAAAAATAAACAAATGGGACCTAGTGAAACTTAAAAGCTTTTGCACAGCAAAGGAAACCATAAACAAGACCAAAAGACAACCGTCAGAGTGAGAGAAACTATTTGCAAATGAAGCAACTGACAAAGGATTAATCTCCAAAATTTACAAGCAGCTCATGCAGCTCAATATCAAAAAAACAAATAAACCAATCCAAAAATGGGCAGAAGACCTAAATAGACATTTCTCCAAAGAAGTAATATAGATTGCCAACAAACACATGAAAGAATGCTCAACATCATGAATCATTAGAGAAATGCAAATCAAAACTACAATGAGATATCATCTCACACCAGTCAGAATAGCCGTCATCAAAAAATCTACAAGCAATAAATGCTGGAGGTGGTGTGGAGAAAAGGGAACCCTCTTGCACTGTTAGTGGGAATGTAAATTGATATGGCCACTATGGAGAACAGTATGGAGGTTCCTTAAAAAACCAAAAATAGAACTACCATAAGACACAGGAATCCCACTACTGGGCATATACCCTGAGAAATCCATAATTCAAAAAGAGTCATGTACCACAATGTTCTTTGCAGCTCTATTTACAATAGCCAGGACATGGAAGCAACCTAAGTGTCCATCGACAGGTGAATGGATAAAGACAATGTGGCATATATATACAATGGACTGTTACTCAGCCATAAAAAGAAATGAAATTGAGCTATTTGTAGTGAGGTGGATCGATCTAGAGTCTGTCATACAGAGTGAAGTAAGTCAGAAAGAGAAAAACAAATACAGTATGCTAACACATATATATGGAATCTAAAAAAAAGAAAAAAAAACGGTCATGAAGAACCTAGGGGCAGGACAGGAATAAAGATGCAGACCTACTAGAGAATGGACTTGAGGACATGGGGAGGGGGAAGGGTAAGCTGGGACAAAGTGAGAGAGTGGCATGGACATATATACACTACCAAATGGAAAACTGACAGCTAGTGGGAAGCAGCTAGCCTAGCACAGGGAGATCAGCTAGGTGATTTGTGACCACCTAGAGGGGTGGGATAGGGAGGGCGTGAGGGTGGGAGATGCAAGAGGGAAGAGATATGGGGATATATGTATATGTATAGCTGATTAATTTTGTTATAAAGCAGAAACTAACACACCATTGTAAAGCAATTATACTCCAATAAAGATGTTAAAAATAAATAAATAAATAAATAAAATTTAATTTAAAAGGTAATTTTGAAAAATTATTTGAAATTATTTAACTGTTCTATCAATTTTAAGGGGCCTCTTTTCATCAAAATGTTATCTTTTGAAGTGCCCGCAGGATCATTATGATCATAGATTTTTTTCTTTCTTGTTTCATCTTTAAATGTGGGAAGATTCACTTGGGATCCCAGCAGTTCTAAAATATCATTTACATCAATTACTTGAAATACACTTTGCCAAGTTTCTGATTTCACTTAGCAATGGATATGGATTCTAATTGTACAATGTGGTCTGAGGTTTGCCACATTTCAATCAAGGAAAGACCCACCCCCTAGAGCAGAGGGTTTCTGGGCGCCACACCACCTCCTGCAGCCACCTGATCTCAGGGCAGCAGTGCTGGGTGGTGCCACCTTCTATCTCAGATTCCTGAAGCTCTTCCGCAATACTCTGCCTCAGGAGTTCTCCACAATCGTGAAATGCCATGCAGCCCATGCAGGCACATCCCAGCCTCCCCCCTCCATGGACAATCCTGAGGAAGAGTCTACAGAGTTCCTCAGAAGGTCCCCAGTGGCACTGAGCCTCAGTCACCCACAGGGGCACCCAGTTCAATAATACCCATTCTGGGGTGTCCCTTATTCCCTGTCTCACTAGCTCCATCTCTTATCCCAGCCTCACAACCACCTGCACCCAAGACCTAGTTTCAGGCTGTGCCTCCAGGGAAACACAAAGAAAGACACCCAGAAAGTTATTTCCATGATGGGAAACCCAACCTGAGATGCAGGAAGTGTTGAGCAGGGAGGGTTTAATGAGGGAGCTAATTTATAAATAATCAATTTGTTTGTTAATATTTTTATTATCTATGACTTTTACTTCTCCAAACAATTGTCCTAACTCCAGGGAATTATATAAAAATATGCCCTGAATGATCATTTTCCTATTTTACACTCAAAGATACTGAGACTCAGAGAACTTAAAAAACAAGCAGGAGGTCCCACAGCTGGTGAATAGCAGTCAGAGCCTGAATTCATGTCAAAAGGTCTCTCACTCACCAGCTTCACAGCCTCGGGCAGACTTCACTTTCTACAACCTCAGTTTCCTTCTATAAACCATGAATGCGATAAGCAGTACAGGGCAGTTGTACACATTAAATAAGCCAATCCGTACAGATGTGTATATTGACAGTGTGCTGTGCTCATTTGAGTCATTAGTATCAATATTTTATCCATATAAAATGATGTGTTTCCCTCCACAATAATAGCAAAAAAATGAGGAAAATATTTTGTAAACTTTAAAGTCCTATAAATATTTAAGGAACTAATGTTACTGCTGTGCAGCCTTGGACAACTCACTTGCCTTCTCTGGGCTTTAGAGTTGTAAACAATGAGATGATCACTAAGATTCCTACTAGGTACACTATGAAGGGCTTTCATATAATGTGATTTGCAGACCAGTCAAGTATTGATCTAGGCCAAGAAAATCAAAATCAATTAAAAAAAAACTGATGGAAAATTAGGCCTTTACCCAGATATGAGTAAAGATAAAAAAAATCATCCTTGCATCTAAAATTTAGACATTCACAAAGGGTTTTAAATCCTCTTCATATAAAAAAATTATGATAATAAAATTAAATTCCCAGAAGATATTTTTTCTCCATTTTACAGCTGAAGAAACTGAGTTCTGAGAAGTGATGTGAATATTAATTATAAAGACAAATAACAATTGTCACTTCTCTGTGGTTAATGAGCAAGAGATGTGTTAATTACTTTACCAGTATCATTTCACTGAATTCTTGCCACAACAAAGTGAGGGATATCCCATTTATCAGTCGAGGAAACTAAGGTTCAGAAACTTCAAGCCCAACTCTGCACTAACCCGTCTGGACAAAGAGAATGTCCTTATCACGGAGGTACTGGTCTAGCTGGATGGTTTTCTGGGAAACCAGTGTGGACCTGTGCTTGACTTGGCAGAGGACAAGGGAGTACACGTTGTCAGCCTGCAGAGAGACGAGCACACTTCTGGTCACATTGTAGGTGTCTCCAGTAAGGTAGACGCTAGTCCGGGGCTTTAATCGCTGGTGGGTGGTTTTTTTTTTTTTTTTTGCGGTACGCAGGCCTCTCACTGTTGTGGCCTCTCCCGTTGCGGAGCACAGGCTCCGGATGCGCAGGCTCAGCGGCCGTGGCTCACGGGCCTAGCCGCCCCGCGGCATGTGGGATCTTCCCGGACCGGGGCACGAACCCACGTTCCCTGTATCGGCAGGCGGACTCTCAACCACTGCGCCACCAGGGAAGCCCTGGTGGGTGTTTTTAATGCAGTTCACAGTAACCTGACATGTGCAGAATCCAGAGAACATGAAGGTCAGTTGGATGCTTCTGCCCGGCTCAGATCACTGAAGGGGGCCTTGCAGGGCATAAGCGTGTCTGCTCCTGCCTGTAGGAGAGACCCCACCTGTGAGAGGATGCAGAGGAGCCCGAACTCAGTGAGAACAAATCCTCAGCATCACCGTGGAGAAGACCCATTGCCTCCCCTTCCATAGGCTTTAAAGTTTACATTCTGACAGTTCAGTTATGAAGCTGATGTCAGAGGCCAGACAAGAAGCTACAGGGACCACAGCAGTTTGTAAGGAGTCCGACTCCCAACCACACCTCAGAGCCAACACCCACATCCCACAACCCTGCTTACAGACTCTGAGACCTATCCCACCAAGTTCTCACTGCAGCCCTAAGAGGAGGGAGCTACTCCTATCCCCATTTCACAGACGAAGACACTAAGGCCCAGACCCTAAGTACCTTGTCCAAGATCCACAGCTGGTCAGTAGAGCCAGGGTTCTTAGCCAGGAAGTAAGGACCCAGGGTCTGTGCTCAGTGACCAGGCTCAGCTCTGTCCTCAGTCCCTGGACAGGGAAGAGTGTCTCACTGCTCCCAGAACAGCACAGAGACAGGGTAGGACCACAGGCTTTGGGGTCACACTCAGCCCAAGTTTGCATTCCCAGCCCCTCTACTGCATAAGCCTGGACAACTCAACTCTCTAAGCCTCAGTTTTCTCATCTGTAAAATGGGGCTGATTCTTAATTCTCAGAGTTAATTAATAAATTACATACAGTAACTAGTAAAGAATATAAGACACATGGTGATCACTCTATAAATGATAACTATCGTCATCCAATACTCACAACCACCACCTAAAGAATTGTTATTAATCATATTTCTAATGTTAGAGGGGGAAAGGCTGAGTGGGTTAGTACCTCACCCAAGTCCCTCACAGTAAACAGAACTCACATTCCAACCCCAGACCAAGTCAAGGGCTCTTTCTGTTACATCACAGCTGCCTCTATTTCTCCATAGCTTCTTCATAATAATCAGTGAACTTCAGTCATTTCCTGCTTGCAACCCAGCATGGTCTAGGCATCATGAAGACTGCCATCAGTCATTACAGAGCACCCACTGTGCGTTCCAATGTCTGGATGCCAAGCAGGGGTCAAGGGAAGGAGTCCCAGCTGGTCCCCACCTGGTGGGCATAACAGTCCTCATTGCTCAGAGGAGGTAACTGAGCTCAGAAAGAGCAGTGCTTTGCCTGAGGTCCCAGATGGCCCGTGGCAGCTCCGCCAGGTGACACTGATCCATTTGACTCCAAAGTCTGGCCACGACCGAACTTAAGAGCCAGTATCTGCTTCAGGTCTGTGAGGGTCTCAGCACGGAGGAGACGCATAAATGGACAAAAACCCCTGTAGGGACTTGCAAGAGGCCCCATAGTTTCAGAGTCAATGGTGAGAACTGAATGATGTGGGCAGACACGACAATTCAGGAAGAAATAATTATGAATACAGAGCATTTAAGAGGGGGATTTGCAAAAGACTTGAGATAACACTAAGATTTGTATTCTTAGACAGGATGGAGGAAAAAATACAGAAAACACATTGAATTGTGAACAGACAGCCCTGTCTTCTAATCCACGCTCTGCTATTTGAGACCCCTGAGACCTGGTCCCTCTGCTGCCTATCCTGGCTGTCAAACATCAAACAACATATGTGAGGATGCCTGTCACACAGTAAGTGCTCTACAGGTGTCAGCAAACATGACCAGAAGCACAGAGGTGGGAGTGTGTAAGGGGTGAGAGCTGAAGAAGGGCTTTAGGGGTCAGGCTGAGAAGGTGTTGCTGCAAAGACACATTAACAATGAACAGAAGGGGGTCTGACGTCAGAAAAAGAAGTTTCCCCGCTGCAGATCACAAGGCACATCAAACACCACACAGGGGAGTGGTAGTATCAAAGTGATGCTCTCACGGGGCTAACCTTGCAACAGTGGGACAGATACATGCATGCAGGCAAAGGAGAAAAGTAAGACAGAGAGAAAAATCTCAGCATGAGTCAATAAAGAAATAGTGTAACTTGCTTCGGATCAGAAAGGACCAGTCTGTAATTTTTCACACAGATCTATATATCCCGCTGGGTGGACGTTTTTCTTATTTCTTCTAGACACACACACAAAAAAAGGCACTGAGAAGTTGAAAGGTAGTGGGTTCATTGCCCCTGAGAATTCTTAGAGCAGGCAGAAAAGGCCAGTTCTTTCAGGGAGAAATAGAATGCAGGCTCAATGCTCCTGTTGTGAAGATGTGTGGTTTTGCAGCCCAGCATCCTGTCTACCCTTTTGCTGGTGGTGGCTTGGGCTGTAATACATGCTGCAGGCCCAGAAGCTCACGCTGCCTGTAGGGAGTTGTCCTAACCCACTTCCTGTGGTTCTGGAGAGCTCAGTCCATACTCTAGCTCACCCTTGGCTGGTCCATGTCTGGCCAATTCTAATACTCCTATCTCTCCACCTCTCCTCCTCTCCCCAATTCATCCCTTCTGGCCCAGTCATTCACTCTCCCAAGCTGATTCCAGCTGGACCAAGGAAAGATCCGTCCTCAAGGTCTGAACTGCTGGTGGGCAGCTCTCCCTAGTGGAGAATGTTATCTAGGACACAAAAGGTAGATAGGAGGAGATAGAATCTGATTTGGATAGGGTGGGGGTGAGAAAGAGAAGAAGCAGAAGGAAAATGAGGGACAGAGGAGGGGAGAAGAGAGAAAAAAGAGACTGAGAAAGAAGTGAGAGAGAGCAAACTCAGTAGCAGAGAGAATGAGAATCCTGCACCTGCACCCTCCCTGCTTCCCAGGCAATCCTGTCAAGAATTCTGACCTCTCTTTAAAATTGAACTCCAGAAACTCTCAGCTGAACCAGTCTTGATTAGAGCTTTCCTGGAAGGGATTTTGGTGCCCATCTCTCCTTAATCTTTGCCTTTTCCTGCAGTCAAGAGAACTTTCCATCTGAAGAGTTCATGGCATTGGGGAAGTCCTACTCCTTCTTGAGGAGGATAGAGGGGAGGTGGGAATGGAACTTGGGGATGAAGGCTTGAGTTTTATCACAACCCCAGGGCATCCTCCCTTCCTTCACCTTCATCCCTTGCTGCCCTGAGTCCCTGACCTACTGCTGTCTGCACCCCAGGCAGATGGCAGGTGTTTCCAGCCTGGCTGCCCAGAGGGGCTGGGCAAGAAGCTGCACCCACCTTTTCCCACCCTGGGCCCACAGGGTGGTGTTGGCTTGGACTGGGGGCTGTTCATCCTGGACCACCCAGCAGTCAAACTTGCTGCTGTCCAGCATGGTCTCTGCCTGCCAGGTATGCTCCAGAGTGTAGGTCTCGTCTGGGCTTCTGATAACCTGAGGGGACTTCATGGTCTGTGTCGTGCATGGGTACTCCATCCAGGTGAGGTGCAGCTGGGATGGATAGAAGTGGCTCACATGGCACAGGAGATTCACTCTCTAATGCACATGGATTTGCATTCCAGAGGGCTTCGTGGTGGTGATCTTCGGGGTGGGGACCACTGGACAGAGAAACAGAAGGGAACATCTGTTGAAATTACCCCTATCTGCCTGCCCTCTATGTCTTTCTCTCCCAGGAACCAACCCTAGAGCTTTCATTCTTAAATCAGTTACCTTTTTTGAAAAAGAAATAAATTTTTCTTGTATGCTCAATGTAAGGCAAAGAGAGCTAAGTGTTAGCATTCATTAAATATGGGTAGGGGTACATGGTGTCTGCTATGCTATTTCCTGTGCATTTGAAATATTTCATATCATGAAATATTATTTTAAGAATTATAAACTATAATTTCCATGAGAACAATGACTTATTTTTATTCATTTCTATATCCCTAGCACCAAGAACAGTGCCTGACACACAGTAGATATTGTGGATGAATGGATGAATTAATTCATTTGTGTTGAATAGCCCCTTTAAATACATATTTAAAATTAAAAATAGTAATGATATTAATAAAACAAAGATGTTTGGAATGGACGCTTAGTCCAGATAATAATAATAAAATCAAATATACACAAACAACTTACTGAGTGTCAGGCAGTGTTCTACGTGCTTTACAAGAAATAGCTCATTTAATACTCACATGAAACCTACAAGGTAGGTGATAATTTTATTCTCATTCTAAGGGGAAATTGAGGCACAAAGAGGTTAACTTACCGAAGATCACATTGATTGTGAAGTGGTACAGTCGGGACTAAAGCCACATGGGGGCCTCTGGAACCTGTATCTTTAACAACTCTACAGTGGGATCAGCCACGGCAAGGCGGAATTCCAATTTCCCACTGGAAGTCCAAGGGGGGCTTCGGGCAAAAGACTCTGAAAGTCGATCCAGGATAGCGATGCCCCCACCCAGCCTTCCGCCTCCACAGCTTGGAGCATTCAGAGAGGTTCGTGCTCTTCCGCAGAGCTCTGCCAGGACCCCGTGCGTGACTTCGCAGGTCATCTCCGACAAGACGTCTTGGGACAGTGTCTCCACACCTTACTGGTGATGGAGTAATTGCCTTTGTCGCCGGTCACCAGGTGCTGAGCTGAGGCTGGATGCTCATCTCTGTCCTTCATCCAGGTGACATTGAAGTCTGAGGAGCCGAAGGAGTCAGCGGTGCAGTTGAAAGGCACCGGATTCCCAGGGGTTGTCCTGTGAGCCGGGCCTGCCAGAGAGATGAAGGGCTGCCCGTCTAGGAAAGAGATGGCTGTGACTGCGCGCTGAGAGCCCGCCGCGTCCCACAGCAGCAGCTGGAAAGAGGCGCCGTGGTGTGTGCAGCCCTGGGGACTTACTATGTGCCCGGTCTGGCTGCAGCCTCGGGGAGCATATAAACAGATGCTAACAAGTAAACAAGCAAATACAGAACTGCAACTGGGCCTCAGTGACCTCAGGGAAACTCAAGGAGTGCAGACATAGGAAATGCCTGGACGACTTATTCTGGAAAGGCGGTATGAGAAGGATTCCTGGAGGAGGTGACATCTTGAGCTGAAACTGAGGAACAGATAGGAGCCAGACATGGGCCAGGGCAGGGGAATAACATTCTAGAAAGTGGGAACAGCAGGTGAGAAGCACCTCGGGCTGGCAGAGCTTGGTTGGCTTGAGAAACTGAGATGTCTGTAGGACCTCCGCATCATGGGCGGAGAGGTCCAGATGGGGAAGAGCCTGCGGGACATGGGGATGCTCTTAATTCCTTTCTGAGTGTGATGGGAAGCCATCAGAGATTCTAAACAGAGGAGCAAGCTGGTCTCACTGGCATGTTTTAGAAGATAATTGGGGCTGCTGTGTGGAGAATGGAAAGGAGGGTGGCAACCTGGGGGAAGGGAAGCCAACGAGGAGGCAGCACAGAGCTCCAGGTGTGAGGTGATGGTACCTGGACCAGGGTGGTGAGAAAGGGAGGGACCCCTTTGAGGTACATTTGGAAGATACAGCCAGCAAGACTCGTGATGGACTGGAGGGGAGCCAAGGCACAGAATGAACTATGGATAAATGATTCCTAGGTTTTCCTCTTGAGCATTTGGGTAGATGGTGGTTCTAGGTTTTGAGATGGGGCTAAATGGACCAGGTTGGGTTGGGTGAGGTTTGGTGAGGAATCAAGATTTCCATTTTGGACATAAGTGAGAAGCCAAGAATCACTGCGGGCAGGCATGGCTGGCCCTCGTCCTCAGGGCCTTCCGGTTATCACCCCATTGGGCCTCCATCCTCTGCTTGTTCACTTCCAGTGACAGGGGGCTCGCTGCACTGGGGGCAGCTTCATCCACCCTCACAAGCTAGGGTGAGGCCAGAGTACTTCTCCTCCTAACCTAGGACCTATCTCCTAGAGTCATCCTGACAACTGCAGGACTAGACTCTTCCCTCCCCATCAGGACAGACTACAGAGATCTGAGAGCAGGGACCTCTCCAAGTCTTCACTACATTCGCTGAGCCCCTTCTCTGTGCCAGTGTGTGAACTGGGTACTGAGGACACAGAGATGTATCATACAGGACCCGTGCTGGGGGGAGGGGGTGGGGAAATAAACCAGCAGCAACAGCACAGGGTGACAGATGATGGAGCGCAGTTCAGGAAGCCGTGGGAGCCTGTCCCCTTAGCACACAGCTCTGCATCATGCTCTCCTCTGAGTAAATCCTAGTGGTAATCATCTCCCCTCCCGCACACCACACCCTGTGGACCATAAAACACTCTCAGAGTGTTTCCCTGGTGGCGCAGTGGTTGAGAGTCCGCCTGCCGATGCAGGGGACACAGGTTCATGCCCCGGTCTCGGAAGATCCCACATGCCGCGGAGCGGCTGGGCCTGTGAGCCATGGCCGCTGAGCCTGCGTGTCCGGAGCCTGTGTTCCGCAACGGGAGAGGCCACAACAGTGAGAGGCCCGCATACCGCAAAAAAAAAAAAAAAAAAAATACTCTCAGGGGCATGTGCTCATTTTCATCTGCATACCAACTGTGGGAGGCTGGTATTATTGCCTCACTTTCCAGAAGAAGCAGAGACTCAGAGAGGTTTAGTGACTTGCACAAGGTCACACAGCCTGTGAGTGGCCAAGGAGGGATGTTAAGCATGTCCACCTGACTGTGGGTCCAGCACTCTTTTCACGATGCCAGAGGCTCCATCACTCAGGGGGCTTCTTGGTCCCTCTGTCTTTGCGCCCCCACACCCTCTCTGAACTAGACCTGGTAGCCACCCAGACCAGAGCTGACATCAGAGATACTGGGTGGGGCGGTGCTCCTCTTTCATTCCCTGACCTCCCCCCAGCCCCTTACCTTCATGTCACATATTCCATCTCTTGACCCCCAAAGCTCCCATCATCCCCATTATCCACAAGGTCCACACTGAGGAAAAGGCATGAAACAAGCACCCTGGCAGGCAGGCAAACAGCGTAGCTACTCCTCCCCTGCAGCACGAGGTGGCTGGGTTTGGTAATCCCTGCCCTTTCTGAGGGTCTCTGTGGGTAGCACTCCGACTCACCTGTGAGCCTTAGCAAAAAGGTGAGCAGGAGGGTGCCCAGCACCTGCCCAGGTGTGGCAGTCATGGCAGGAGGCTCCCAGCATCCCTGGAATATGCTCGCTTCAAGCCCTGGATGAGGCTCCACATGAGCCCAGGAACCACTGCCTGGTCTCCTGACAGCCTGGGGCGGACCTCGCAGGTCCTGGCCACCCACCCATCCCCAGACCTGGAGCAGTGGTTTGAGCTGCAGCGAGAGAAGTGGCCACTGTGACCCAGGTCTCCTTCCAAAACCCCAAACCCTCAGGGAGACCTGAGGTTTCCAGTTGGGAGGCGTCTGCAGCCTCTGGCCTGGGCTCTGACTGTCTCTGATGCACGCACAAAGGGCCTGCCAAACGATCCACACCTGGGACCTGATTCAGAGATGGGAGGAGGAATGGAAGAACTCTTCACTGCACCCCTTCCAGATTCCTCAGCAGGGACTGGGCGGAAGCACCGGGCCGTGGTGAGGGAAGGAGGGTATGATGTTGATATTACACTAGATGGAAGGTTGGCCTTTGGAAGCAGCCTAGCTTGAACTGGGCTTTCACACAATAACTTTTCCCTAAAAGTTTGATAAAGTTATTCATCCCTGGTCACCCATTCATTCAACAATTACAGAGCAAGTGTCCAAAAGCAGTGGGCTCTGCCAGAGAGACAGAGATAGGCAGGCAGGAGAAATGTGACAGAGCCAATGTACACAAGTAAAACCAGGTCAGGGTGACACTCCTGCAAAGTTCAGACAGTGCAGTGAAGTAAGTGGTCCCACCAGCCCCTGGACCTTGGTCAAACCCGGGCCTCAGTTTCCTTATCTGTAGCAAGAGTCGAATGATATCTACCCGTGACTGTTTGAGTCTAATTCAGATAAGGTCTAAAGTGCTAAGCACAAAATAGGAGCTAAATAAGAGTCTCCAACCTAAGAAATGTGACCCCTCCATCTCCATACCCTCCACATGCCTGTCTGCTCTTAGCTCAGCTCTGTCCCTGGAAATACTGTGTGAGCCAGGTAGGGAGTTTTAGATTTTCTAGTGCCACGTTGGAAAAGTAAAAAGTAACACGTGAAATAAATTTTAACAGATTATATTTTATTTAACTCAACATCTGAAATTGTATCATTTCAACATGTAAGCAATATAAAAATACTGTGGTAGATCACAACTAGCTGCTGGATAATCATTGACAGGAAGACACTGGAACTCACCAAAAAAGATACCCCACATCCAAAGACAAAAGAGAAGCCACAATGAGATGGTAGGAGGGGCACAACCTCAGTAAAATCAAATCCCATAACTGCTGAGTGGGTAACTCACAGACTGGAGAACACTTATACCACAGAAGTCCACCCACTGGAGTGAAGGTTCTGAGCCTCACGTCAGGCTTCCCAAACTGGGGGCCTGGCAACGGGAGGAGGAATTCCTAGAGAATCAGACTTTGAAGGCTAGTGGGATTTGATTGCAGGACTTCAGCAGGACTGGGGGAAACAGAGACTCCACTCTTGGAGGGCACACACAAAGAAGTGTGTGCATCGGGACCCAGGGGAAGGAGCAGTGACCCCAAGGGGAGACTGAACCAGACCTACCTGCTAGTGTTGGAGAGTCGCCTGCAGAGGTCAGAGTGGCTGTGGCTCACCATGGGGACAAGGACACTGGCAGCAGAAGTTCTGGGAAGTACTCCTTGGTGTGAGCCCTCCCAGAGTCTGCCATTAGCCCCACCAAAGAGCCCAGGTAGGCTCTAGTGTTGGGTTGCCTCAGGCCAAACAACAAACAAGGAGGGTACCCAGCCCCACCAACAGCACTCAAACGGATTAAAGTTTTACTGAGCTCTGCCCACCAGAGCAACAGTCAGCTACTCTACCCACCACCAGTCCCTCCCATCAGGAAACTTACACAAGCCTCTTAGATAGCCTCATCCACCAGAGGGCAGACAGCAGAAGCAAGAAGAACTACAATCCTGCAGCCTGTGGAACAAAAACCACATTCACAGAAAGATAGACAAGATGAAAAGGCAGAGGGCTATGTACCAGATGAAGGAACAAGATAAAACCCCAGAGAAACAACTAAATGAAGTGGAGATAGGCAACCTTCCAGAAAAAGAATTCAGATTAATGATAGCAAAGATGATCCAGGACCTTGGAAAAAGAATGGAGGCAAAGATTGAGAAGATGCAAGAAATGTTTAACAAAGACTTAGAAGAAATAATGGACAAAGAAACAGAGATGAACAATAAAATAACTGAAATGAAAACTACACTAGAAGGAATCAATAGCAGAATAGCTGGGGCAGAAGAACGGATAAGTGACCTGGAAGACAGAATGGTGGAATTCCCTGCTGTGGAACAGAATAAAGAAAAAAGAATGAAAAGAAATGAAGACAGCCTAAGAGACCTCTGGGACAACATTAAACGCAACAACATTTGCATTATAGGGGTCCCAGAAGGAGAAGAGAGAGAGAAAGGACCAGAGAAAATATTTGAAGAGATTATAATCGAAAACTTGCTTAACATGGGAAAGGAAATAGCCACCCAAGTCCAGGAAGCGCAGAGAGTCCATACAGGGTAAAACCAAGGAGAAAAACACTGAGACACATAGTAATCAAACTGGCAAAAATTAAAGACAAAGAAAAATTATTGAAAGCAGCAAGGGAAAAACGACAAATAACATACAAGGGAACTCCAATAAGGTTAACAGCTGATTTCTCAGCAGAAACTTTGCAAGGCAGAAGGGAGTGGCATGACATATTTAAAGTGATGAAAGGGAAGAACCTACAACCAAGATTACTCTACCGGGCAAGGATCTCATTCAAATTCAATGGAGAAATCAAAAGCTTTAGAGACAAGCAAAAGCTAAGAGAATTCAGCACCACCAAACCAGCTCTACAAAAAATGCTAAAGGAACTTCCCTAAGTGGGAAACACAAGAGAAGAAAAGGACCGATAAGAACAAACCCAAAACAATTCAGAAAATGGTAATAAGAGCATACATATCGATAATTACCTTAAAGTAAAAGGATTAAATGCTCCAACCGAAAGACACAGGCTTGCTGAATGGATACAAAACAAGACCCATTTATATGCTGTCTACAAGACACCCACTTCAGACCTAGGGACACATACAGACTGAAAGTGAGGGCATGGAAAAAGATATTCCATGCAAATGGAAATCAAAAGAAAGCTGGAATAGCAATTCTCATATCAGACAAATAGACTTTAAAATAAAAACTATTACAAGAGACAAAGAAGGACACTACATAATGATCAAGGGATCAATCCAAGAAGAAGACAGAACAATTGTAAATATTTATGCACCCAATATAGGAGCACCTGAATACATAAGGCAAATGCTAACAGCCACAACAGGGGAAATTGACAGTAACACAATCATAGTAGGGGACTTTAACACCCAACTTTCACCAATGGACAGGTCATCCAAAATGAAAATAAATAAGGAAACACAAGCTTTAAATGATACATTAAACAAGATGGACTTAATTGATATTTATAGGACATTCCATCCAAAAACAATGGAATACACTGTCTTCTCAAGTGCTCATGGAACATTCTCCAGGATAGATCAGATCTTGGGTCACAAATCAAGCCTTGGTAAATTTAAGAAAACTGAAATCATATCAAGTATCTTTTCTGATCACAACGCTATGAGACAATATATCAATTATAGGAAAAAATCTGTAAAAAATACAAACACATGGAGGCTAAACAACACACTACTTAATAACCAAGAGATCACTGAAGTATTAAAAGAGGAAATCAAAAAATACCTAGAAACAAATGACAATGAAAACACAATGATCCAAAAGCTATGGGATGCAGCAAAAGCAGTTCTAAGAGGGAAGTTTATAGCAATACAAGCCTACCTCAAGAAACAAGAAACATCTCAAATAAACAATCTAACCGTACACCTAAAGGAACTAGAGAAAGAAGAACAAACAAAGCCCAAAGTTATCAAAAGGAAAGAAATCATAAAGATCAGAGCAGAAATAAATGAAATAGAAACAAAGAAAATGATAGCAAAGATCAATAAAACTAAAAGCTGGTTCTTACAGAAGATAAACAAAATTGATAAACCATTAGCCAGACTCATCAAGAAAAAGAGGGAGAGGACTCAAATCAATAAAATTAGAAATGAAAAAGGAGAAGTTACAACAGACACTGCAGAAATACAAAGCATCCTAAGAGACTACTACAAGCAACTGTATGCCGATGAAATGGACAACCTGGAAGAAATGGACAAATTCTTAGAAAGGTATAACCTTCCAAGACTGAACCAGGATGAAATAGAAAATATGAACAGACCAATCACAAGTAATGAAATTGAAACTGTGATTAAAAATTTTCCAACAGGGCTTCCCTGGTGGCGCAGTGGTTGGGAGTCCGCCTGCCGATGCCGGGGACGCGGGTTCGTGCCCCGGTCCGGGAGGATCCCACATGCCGCGGAGCGGCTGGGCCCGTGAGCCATGGCCGCTGGGCCTGCGCGTCGGAGCCTGGGCTCCTCAACGGGAGAGGCCACAACGGTGAGAGGCCCACGTACCGCAAAAAAAAAAAAAAAAAAAAAAAAAAAATTTCCAACAAACAAAAGTCCAGGACCAGATGGTTTCACAGGTGAATTCCCTCAAACATTTAGAGGAGAGCTAACACTCATCCTTCTCAAACTCTTCCAAAATAATTGCGGAGGAAGGAAAACTCCCAAACTCATTCTATGAGGCCACCATCACCCTGATACCAAAACCAGACAAAGATACTACAAAAAAAGAAAATTACAGACCAATATCACTGATGAATAGAGATGCAAAAATCCTCAACAAAATACTAGGAAACAGAATCCAACAACACATTAAAAGTATCATACACCACGATCAAGTGGGATTTATCCCAGGGATGCAAGGATTCTTCAATATATGCAAATCAATCAATGTGATACACTATATTAACAAATTGAAGAATAAAAACCATATGATCATCTCAATAGATGCAGAAAAAGCTTTTGACAAAGTTCCACACCCATTTATCATAAAAACTCTCCAGAAAGTGGGCATAGAGGGAACCTACCTCAACATAATAAAGGCCATATACGACATACCCACAGCAAACATCATTCTCAATGGTGAAAAACTGAAAGCATTTCCTCTAAGTTCAGGGACAAGACAAGGATGTCCACTCTCACCACTATTATTCAACATAGTTTTGGAAGTCCTTTATGCGGCAATCAGAGAAGAAAAAGAAATAAAAGGAATACAAATTGGAAAAGAAGAAGTAAAACAGTCACTGTTTGCAGATGACATGATACTATACATAGAGAATCCTAAACATGCCACCAGAAAACTACTAGAGCTAATCAATGAATTTGGTAAAGTTGCAGGATACAAAATTAATGCACAGAAATCTCTTGCATTCCTATACACTAATGATGAAAAATCTGAAAGAGAAATTAAGGAAACACTCCCATTTGCCACTGAAACAAAAAGAATAAAATACCTAGGAATAAACCTACCTAGGGAGACAAAAGACCTGTGTGCAGAAAACTATAAGACACTGATAAAAGAAATTAAAGATAATACCAACAGATGGAGAGATATACCATGTTCTTGGATGGGAAGAATCAATATTGTGAAAATGACTATAGTAACCAAAGCAATCTACATATTCAATGGAAACCCTATCAAATTACCAATGGCATTTTTTACCGAACTAGAACAAAAAATCTTAAATTTTGTATGGAGACACAAAAGACCCCAAATAGCCAAAGCAGTCTTGAGGGAAAAAAACGGAGCTGGAGGAATCAGACTCCCTGACTTCAGACAATGCTACAAAGCTACAGTAATCAAGACAATATGGTACTGGCACAAAAACAGAAACATAGATCAATGGAACAAGATAGAAAGCCCAGAGGTAGACCCATGCACCTATGGTCAACTAATCTATGACAAAGGAGGTAAGGATATAAAATGGTGAAAAGACAGTCTCTTCAATAAGTGGTTCTGGGAAAACTGGACACCTACATGTAAAGGAATGAAATTAGAACTCCTTAACACCATATACAAAAATAAACTCAAAATTGATTAGAGACCTAAATATAAGACCAGACACTATAAAACTCTTAGAGAAAAACATAGGAAGAACACTCTTTGACATAAATCACAGCAAGATCTTTTTTGATCCACCTCCTAGAGTAATGGAAATAAAAACAAAACTAGAGAAATGGGACCTAATGACACTTCAAAGCTTTTGCACCACAAAGGAAACCATAAAGAAGATGAAAAGACAACCCTCAGAATGGGAGAAAATATTTGCAAATGAATCAATGGACAAAGGATTAATCTCCAAAATATATAAACAGCTCATGCAGCTCAATATTAGAAAACCAAACAACCCAATCCAGAAATGGGCAGAAGACCTAAATAGACATTTCTCCAAAGAAGACATACAGATGGCCAAGAATCACATGAAAAGCTGCTCAACATCACTAATTATTAGAGAAATGCAAATCAAAACTACAGTGAGATATCACCTCACACCAGTTAGAATGGGCTTCATCAAAAAATCTACAAACAATAAATGCTGGAGAGGGTGTGGAGAAAAGAGAACCCTCTTGCACTGTTGGTGGGAATGTAAATTGATACAGCCACTATGGAGAACAGTATGGAGGTTCTTTAAAAAACTAAAAATAAAATTACCATATGATCCAGCAATCCCATTATGGGCATATACCCAGAGAAAACCATAATTCAAAAAGACACATGCACCTCAGTATTCATCGCAGCACTGTTTACAATAGCCAGGTCATGGAAGCAACCTAAATGCCCATCGACAGATGAATGGATAAAGAAGATATGGTACATATATACAATGGAATGTTACTCAGCCATAAAAAGGAACAAAATTGGGTCATTTGTTGAGACATGGATGGATCTAGAGACTGTCATACAAAGTGAAGTAAGTCAGAAAGAGAAAAACAAATATCGTATATTAACGCATATAAGTGGAACCTAGAAAAATGGTACAGATGAACCGGTTTGCAGGGCAGGAATTTAGACACGGATGTAGAGAACAAACATATGGACACCAAGGGGGGACAGCTGCGGGGGTTGGGGGGGTGGTGTGATGAATTGGGCAATTGGGATTGACATGTATACACTGATGTGTATAAAATTGATGACTAATAACAATCTGCTGTATAAAAAAATAAATAAAATAAAATTCAAAAATTTAAATAAATAAAGATAAAAATACTGTTGTATTATTACCTTATTTTTTCCTTTGGTCTTCACAGTTACAGTGAAATGTAGTCCTACCCAAACAATAAAGTTGTGATTAACAGAAAATATATATATTACACTGCTTCAGTTTTTTAAATGTTTAAGTAATTAACACTAAGTACAATTAAAACTTCAGTTTCTCCGGACTGGCTGGGCTCAACTGCCACATTGGACAGCATGGTCTTGGGTGAAATGTTCCTTCCTCAGGAAAGCCTTCCTACAGTGAAGTTCAGGTACTTCTCTTGCATAGCATTTATCACAGCTGTAATTTAATTTTTAATTAGCAACCAGTTGCATAATATCCCTCATTAGGCAGTAAGCTCTGCGAGGGCAGGGGCTATGTTCTTGTTCACTACTGTAAGTGCTGAGAGCATAGTAGGTGCTCAATGAATGTTTGTTGATTGATGGATAGATGGATGGATGCTTGGATAAATAAACAAAGAGGAAATGTGTGCCATGGGGATAAGGAAAAGGAGGAAGCACTACCAAAGAGAAAGCAGAGACGGCTTCCTGGAGGAAGTGATTTTGCCTTCAAGGGCCCCTGCATCTGCCCTTCAGCTTCAGTCACACCATCTGCATGGAAGGAGGAGACTGGTGACACCAGGGCTGGGTTGCAGGGGCTGGGTAGCCATGGACTGCCTGCCTTGAGAGAAGTGGGGAGATTGGAGTCCTCTCGGGGGTGGTCCAAGGAGGCCAAGGTACCCACAGGGCTCACTCAGGCTGGACCATATGACCACTGGGGGAGGCTCAGTTTCCTCTGAGTGGAGCCAAGTCATCTTCTTCCTGATTCCAGTGCCACAGGACACGGATGTCCCCCAGGCTGCAAGCTCCACCTCTTAGGGGTCCCGGGCCCCCAGGAGCCCTCATCATGAGTGTGAGCTCCAGCGCAGCCCTGGCCTAATGGGCTGAGGGACCAGAGAGGGGCAGAGAGGCCCTAGCTCTTCAGAAAGGGGCATGCATGGTCCCTAAAATTCAACCTCTTGCTGCAAGGACCCATGATCTTTCACCATCACCACCTGTTAGAGGGGCTCAGACTCAGCTTAGACAACCACTCATGTCACGCTGCCTCCTCCAAACAAAGCTCCGTCTCTCCCCAAGACAGTCACCCGACTCCTTGAGGGCAGGGACCCCTTCTTGTCCACTGGCTCCATGTCGGAATCCTCAGTGCCCAGCACAGCACGTGACACAGAATGGCCTCTGAACACACGTTTGCTGAATGAATTCGTTTCATTAGCAGTTTGTTCATTCCTACAACTCTTAGTAGAGTACCAGCTATATGCCAGGTGCCCTTCAAGGCACCGAGCAACTGAGCAGGACAGGTCTCCACCCTCAAGGAAGCTACGTTCTAGACAGGAGGCTGAAAACAAAGGAGCAGATGTACAGCGTGATTCAGGAGAGTTAACACTATGAAGGAAAGTAAAGAAGGTGGGAGAGAGAGGGAGGGCGTGTGTTTGGGACAGTGCATAGGAAGACCAGACCTCAGGGGAAGGGGTGTGTGAGCTGAGACCTGGACAAAGGGAGGAGAGGCTGGGGCCGTGGGGGACCTTGGGGAAGAGGACCCACCCTGCGGGGCAGGTATGAGCTGGGGCTTCTGATCAACAGCAAGGTCACTTGCAGAGGGAGAAGCAGACAATCATGAGAGAAACCACAGGGCCTGACATTGTAGGCCATGGTAAAGAGGTGAGATTGCAATCCGTGTGCAACACATCAGTGCGCAGAGGTGTGCGGGGATCCAATTTGTAAGTTAAAAACTCCCACTCTGGTGGCTGTGATGAGGATGGTAGGAGAGGGTCAAGGAAGAGGCAAAGGAGGAGAAAAAGCAAGAGGCCATTGCTGTTGTGGACAGTTGGACACGGGAGTCTAGAGGAGTCTAGAGCCTGGGCAAGAAAGAGGGACAGTGGGGAAAGGGGTTGGAAACTTGCAAGTTGTAAGCATGTAAATAACCACAGACACTGCATAGGATGAGACCAACTTCAGAAAGGATGGAGAGGACAGAGGGGGAGGGTCCCAGGGCTGAGGTTGGGATCTGGCTCTGCCACCAGTTTTCATGTGATCTTTGGGTTCCCAGGTTCTACAGTTGGAGGGGTTTGGGCCCAGTGATCTCTAAGGACCTTGTTCCTTGAATATCCACGGGCCTGGTTTCACTTCCTGCACTCTGGAGTCCCAGCCCAAGCCCAGGCCTCGTCCACCTTGTCTGCTGAGCCTGCCTCCCAGGCAAAGTGCCAGGGTTGATAATCGTGGGTGTACGAGCCCTGCAGTTGCACAGGGCCTGTACACACAGGGCTCACACTTGATTTACTGCTCTTCTGTCACCGCCTTGAAACACTTAATACTTTTGGAACACGGGACCCTGCATTCTCAGTTTGCACAGGGCCTGCTAAATATGTGGCCTGTGCTGCCACATGCCCTTGGCCTCCAGGGGTGAGGGGACGCAAACTTGTCCCAGAGGTAGCAGGCATGAGGCAGGGGGTAGGAGGCCCCTCAGGTTGCTGTGTGCCAAGACCAACTGAGGACCCTGGCTGGACCCCTCTGTGGCATCCGGGTCCCTGACATCACTAGCACCGCTCTCCCACCACCCCTCCAGATTCTTTGACATCCCACAAATCCCAACAACTTCTCTGTTCCAGGAACTGAAGACTTCAGCCACATGGGTGGATTGGCTCTAGTGACCCCCAGCCCCATGAAAACAAACAAATACAATAATGGGAAATGACGGGTGAAGATCAAGGCCTTAACCCCCAAAAGTGGCTTTGATAATGGACTTTTAGGCTCCATGCACTTCTGTGGGCGCGTATGTGTGGGAGCAGGGGAGGAAGTGAAACCCAGTGACGTGAGGCGACTGCTTGATAGCGTGCAGCTAGAGAGCAGCAGGTGGAAGGGAACCAAAGAGGAAGTGATGGGGGACTCGTTTCGCTTAAGAGAAAGGAGGACCTTCTAACAATAATGCTGCTCAACAATGAAGCCTCTTACCTTCAGAGGCAGGAACTTCCCTTCCCAGGGGTGTGCAAATATAGGACTCACGTCAGGGATGAAGATTCTGGCTGAGCAGCTGGATTGGAGAAGAGGTTTTCAAACCATAGACCACAAAGCATTCATGGGTCATGAAATCAATGTAGTGGACATAATCCAACATTTTTTAAAAATGAAAAAGAGAGGAGGTGGGGAGGGGAGGGGATGGGAAGGGAGAAAAAATAAATATCTGGGTTTATCCTACATAGTTAGGGAAAGTACTCTTTCTTGAAACTTTCAGTGTGTGTGTGTGTGTGTGTGCACGCACACACACATGCGTGCATATTGGATGGCAGTAGAAAGTGTATTATTAACTGTGGTTGCTCGTCAAAATGATTAAAAGCCTCAGGAAGCTGATCTCTAAGATCCTTGCTACTTTGTAGTTATGTGAGGCAAGGTTTTTAGATTTTATGGATGAAATTATGAGACTAAGATTCTAAGATTCATTTATTTCTTTTTCATCCATTTACTTCACATTTATTTAATACTCTTCTAAGCCATGCTGGGTGCTAGGGGAAAAAAAAAATAGATCAGAATCAGCTTCTGCCCTCAAGTCAAGTGATGGAGACAGACATTTAAACAGATACTTATAATACAGAATGGTGCGTGCTTCGGCAAGCCCTCAGCTAAGATTGGTGTATATTTCACCCAGTCCTATGAGGGAGGTGCTTTTCTCAGCACCGTTTTGCAGATGAGAAAAAAATCAAGGTCAGATGGTTCCATGAAAAGTTAGAGTCCCCCAGCAGGCCCATAATTTGAACCCAAGACCCCCTGCATGCAGAGCTGCATTTTTAACCACTGGACTGTGGTGTGAAGGGCAGAGGTGGGGGTGTGAAGGCTCAAGGAAGAAGGGACTGGCTGGGGCAGCTGGGGTGGCATGAGGGAGAGGTCAGGGCAAGTGTCACAGCAGAAGGAACCCTTAAGTTATGTCTTGAAGGAAGAACAGGAGTTTGATGGCTTACCAAGACGCCAAAGGCATTCATTTTCTCAAGAGACAGGCCGGAAGCCATGCTGAGAACAGGAAAGAGTGTGGGATTTAGAGCAGGCAAATCTAGTTTGAACTTTCATTGCAGCTCTTACTAGCTGTGTGACCCTGGGCAAGTCACTTAACCTCTCTGGCCTCCATTTCTTCTAAATGGAGGTTATCATAAGATTAGAGATCATGTACGTGATGCATCTAGCATTAGCACAGTAGGAGCTTTGTGTTGATTACAACCCGCTGATGAGGGTTCCCTGAGTTTGAATCCCAGCTCTGCACTTACCATCTGGGTAACCCTGGGCAAGTTTCTAACCTCTCTGTACTTCAGTTTCCTCATCTTTAAAATAGGAAGAATATGGACCACATAAGCTTATGAAAATAAAATAACTCAATACATGTGAAGTACTTAGAAGAGTGTCAGGCACAAATCAGGTACGTGATAGAAACTGGCTACTGTTAATACTTCCATGTGTTACACTCTGTGCTAAGGGCTTTATTGTTTTATTCATTAATTAGATTAACAAATGATTGGTGAGGGGTTGCCATGTTTCAGGTAATGTTCAAAGTGCATCAGGGAATCTCAATTAGTTTACCACATGGCTGGACCCTGAGTATGATACCGAGTTTGTTTTCTGGGGGGAGTGGGAGTGAGAACAGGATCTGGATGGGAGGTAAGATGTGGGTGAGAAATGGGGCTGGAGAGCTGGAATGGGCCAGGTAATGAAAAGTGTTTTATGTCGTGTCATCCTGTAAGCAGTGAAGAGCCCATGGAGATTTTCAATCTGGGGAATTTTAATCTTAGAATTTATGCTTCCCCAGTTGCAAAACTCTGAGTCTATGCCAAAGTCTTTATGATTCCAAGATTATAATCCTATGACTTTTGTGACCCTTAATATTTCTTACTTTCTGTGGGAGATTGATATAAAAAAAGGCCACAATAGGGACTTCTGGTTTCAACGCCAACTTGTAAAGAGCTTGAAAGTCATTACTCCTGTCCTTACAACAAGAAAGAGTTAGACAAGCTGAAAATCAATGACTTTTCTTGAATCCGTCACAGACCTGAGCTTGCAGGGCAAACGCCACCCAAAAATCTGGTGAGTCAAGTGCACGCAAAGAGATAACAGCACCAAAAACTGGCCTACCTGTAGCAACGCCGTAAGTCAGTGGAACACTTAAGGACTAATTCTGATGAATCACTGAGGGCTGAGTGTGGGCTAACATAAGAGTGAGAAAGAAACTCCCGGGGACCCCGGTCATGGGGGGTGGGGAAGACCTCGTATTTTTGCAGAGTTTTCCTCCAGGAACCTCACCAGGTTCTAATGGAGAGGATCAGTTCCCCATGTAGCTCTGGCAGGAGGCAAAGAGCAGCCATGAACAGCCCTTCTGGACCTTCTCCCTAACCTCCAGTAGAGAGAATTGTGCCAAAGGGCAAGTCTGATACTTTCTCTCAGCTAAGGCAGAAGGAGCTCTGTACCACTCCAGCCCTCTCCAGCCTTCCTGTTTCACCTAAGGGGGAAAGTATGTGTGTCTCTGTGTGTGTGTGTGTGTGTGTGTGTGTGTGTGTGTGTAATGTATAAATATATTGGGCTGGCCAAAAAGCTCATTCAGGTTTTCTGCAAGATGTTATAAAAACCCGAACGAAGGGCTTCCCTGGTGGCGCAGTGGTTGGGAGTCCGCCTGCCGATGCAGGGGACACGGGTTCGTGCCCCGGTCCGGGAGGATCCCACATGCCGCGGAGCGGCTGGGCCCGTGAGCCATGGCCACTGAACCTGCGCGTCCGGAGCCTGTGCTCTGCAACGGGAGAGGCCACAACAGTGAGAGGCCCGCGTACCATACACAACAGAAGAAATAGGCTGGGATGTTGCACCTGGGGTGAGGAAGGGACCAGAAGCTGGGATGGCAGGAGCTCTACCTCTAGAAGAGGCACAGCAACACTTTTAAAGACCCCATCCCTGAGACGAGACGTAAGCCCACAAAAAGGCTGAGACTTAATTGGAAGATTAAAGAATGCCCTCTCTCTGCCCTGCTCTACCACCACCACACCAGTAAGGCTCCAGTGTAAATAAGCACAGTGGATTACAGCTGATAAAGCTGCAAGACACGGACGCTGAGGTGCTGTACAAAGGGGAGCTCCAGAGCCAAAAGGGAGGCGGAAACAAGGACACAAAGGAATGTGAAGCCCCAGGTGCCTAGAGCTACAAGAAGCATTAGATGTGGCCCGAGTCCCAGCAAGATTAACGTCAATCCTCACACTAAAGGCCTGTTTCCCTCAGTATTTATTATCCTATACAACACGTACAACTTTCAACAAAAATTTACAAGGCAGGATTGCTATAACAAACTACCACAAGCTTGGTAGCTTAAAACAATAGAAATTTGTTCTCTTACTGTTCTGGAGGCCAGAGATTCAAAATCAGCATCACTGGGCTGAAATCAAAATGTCATAGGGCTGAGCTCCCTTCTCTGCCTTTTCCAGGTTCCAGCAGCTGCCAGCATTCCTTGGCTTGTGGTTGAATGACTAATCACTTTCTGCATGGTCATATCACCTTCTTCTCTTCTCTTCTCTTCTCTCTATGCCAAATTTCCCTCTGCCTCTCTCATAAGGATGCGTGCGGTTGCACTCAAAGTCCACCTGGATAATCCGGAATAATCTTCCCATCTCAAGATCCATTATTTAGCCTACCACATATGCCAAAAGGCAAGAAAAAAATATAGACTGAAGAGACAAAACAATCATCAGAAGCAACTCATCTATAACTCATGTTGAAATTATCAGGGAATTTAAAATAACTATAACTAAAATGCTAAAGATTCTAATGGAAAGACATTTTCCAAGATACCATATATCAGGCCATAAAACAAGTCTTAATACATTTTAAAAGATTGAACTTATATGGAGAAAAGATGGCCTTTTAACAACTAGTGCTGGAGCAACTAGAGGTCCATATGCAAAAAAGAAAGATTCCCAACATAGATCTTATATCTTGCATGAAAAGTAACTAAAATGAACTCAAAATATATCATAGATGCAAATGTAAAGCACAAAACAACAAAACTCTGGAAGAAAACATAGAAGAAAATCTGTGCTTTACTTGGGTTTGGTGAAAAGTTTTTAGATACAATACCAAAAATACAATCCACAAAAGAAAGGAGTTGATAAGTTGGACTTTATTAAAATTTTGTTCTGTAAAAGACAATGTGAAGAGGATGAAAAGACAGGCCACAGATTGAGAGTAAATACTGGCTAATCCCATATCTGATAAAAAAAATCACACTCACAATATGCAAAGAACTTCTAGAACTCAACAATAAGAAAACAAAAAACCCAATTAAAAATGGGCAAAAGATATGAACAGACACCTCACCAAGGAAGATATACAAGTGGCAAATAAGCATAGGTAAAGATTCTCAACATCATTTGTGATTAAGGAAATGCCAATTAAAATAAAATGCAAATTGAAACAACAATTACATACCTATTAAAATGGACAAATTCCAAAAAAAGCTGGCAATACCATGTGCTGATGAACATGCAGAGGAACAGGGACTCATTCATTGCTGGTGGGAATGAAAAATGGTACAATTACTTTGGAAGACAGTTTGGCAGTTTCTCGTAAATCTAATCATAGATTTACCATATGACGCAGCAGTTGCACTCCTAGACATTTACCCAACTGATGAGAAATGTTATGTCCACACAAAAGCCTGCATACAAATATTTATAGCAGATTTATATTCCTAATAAAGCTGGAAGCAACTAAGATGTCCTTTAATAAGTGGATGGATAAACAGTGGTACACCCATACTATGGAACACTCCTCAGCAATCAAAAGGAACAAGCTGTGAGAAAACAGACTTGTGGTTGCCAAGGGGAAAGAGGGGTGGAGGAGAGAGGGACTGGGAGTTTGGGGTTAGTAGATGCAAACTATTATGTATAGAATGGATAAACAACAATGTCCTACTGTACGGCACAGGGAACTATATTCAATATCCTGTGGTAAAGCATAATGGAAAAGAATATATAAAATATATATATGTATAAATGAATCACTTTGCTATACAGCAGAAATTAACACAACATTGTAAATCAACTCTACTTTAATTTAAAAAAAAGGAACAAGCTGTTAATCCACACAGAAGTATGGATGAATCTTAAATGCATGTTGCTAAGTGAAAGAAGTCAGACTCAGAACATTACTTAATGTTTGATTCCATTTATATGATTAAGAAAAGGGCAAAACTATAGAGATGAAAAACAGATCAGTGGTTTCCAGGGGATTGGAGAGAGGCAGATGGTTGACCAGGTGAAGCACAGCAGATATTTTAGAGCTGTGAAACCATTCTTCATGGCACTGTAGTGGTAGGTACATGACCATCCATTCGTCAAAACTCATAGAACTTTACAGCACAAAGAGCGAATCTTAATGTATCCAAATTTTATAAGAGAATCTAACTACATTACAAATGTGTGACATAATCTCACTGAAGGGTATGGGGAATAGGTGTGCTGACCTAAATAACTCTAGAAATAACTGTAAACAGTAAGACTGAAGACCAAAAGAACTGCCCATAGCAGTTCTCTAGTTTGTAGAATTACATCTCACAGGAGTATGGGTTGACAATTCTGAAACTTCCATACATGTGCACTAGAATTGAACAGTGAAGTAAATGGATGGCAGATGGTGGGAGGCAGGTTTCTTACTGTTGAGGTGGTGGGGGGTGGTTATAGATAAGCAAGGAGAGGAGAATAGAATGAACTGCATGAACGAATTTGTGTTGGAGACATTAGCGTGAGCTCATGTTCAACTTAATATCAATGCTAATGGGTAGATGTAGAAATAATTATAGTTACGTGTACATACAGGTTCCCACCATCTGCCTGCATTTCCTGGCTCTGCCCACTGAGAGTGGACCCCGGTAGCAACAAGCACACTCAGCATCCAGATCTTGGTTTCTAATATCATTCTTAAATAAAAGGAACTAGGTTCCTTGGAGAAAACACACTGGTATAATAAATGATGGAATAAGCAAATAGCAGAAGAATTCCAAATAACTTATATAGATTCTGCCCCCTCAAGGAGGTAGAGAATACTCTCCATTTCTTAAGTGTGGGCTGTGCATAGTGACTTCCTTTTACAGAGAACAACATAGAAATAGGGAAAAAGAGTAATGTTCCAGTGGAGAAACCCGGCAAACACTACCTCAGCCAGGTGACTAAGGTTACCATCATTAATGATTAGTAACATTGATGGCATGTCCTCTTGATACAATGTGCTTAGGATGACGCTTCACCGCTGAGGTCTTCTTCCTCAAACCCCGTAACTCCAGCCTACTCGTGGGAAAAAAGCCCAACACCTAAATTGAGGAACATTCTACAGAAAACCTGACCAGCACTTCTCAAAACCATAAAAGTCATCAAAAGCAAAGAAAGTCTGAGAAACTGTTACAGCCAAGAGGAGTCTAAGAAGACATAATGATTACGTGTAACGTGGCATTCTGGATGGGATCCTGGAACAGAAAAAGACATTAAGGAAAAACTAATGAGATCTGAATAATGTATGGAGTTGAGCTAATGATAATATATTAATATTGGTATCAATATTAGCTGTGACAAATGTACCACAGTAATACAAGATGTTAACAATAGAGGAAGCTGTGTGCAGGGGTATATAAGAACTCTCTGTACTACCTTTACAAATTTTCTGTAAATCTAACCATTATAAAATAAAAACACACACACAAAAAAAAATAAATAAAAAAAATAAAAACACTATTGAAACATAATTTTTTTTTTTTTTTTTTTTTTGCGGTACACGGGCCTCTCACTGTTGTGGCCTCTCCCGTTGCGGAGCACAGGTTCCGGACGTGCAGGCTCAGCGGCCATGGCTCATGGGCCCAGCCGCTCCGCGGCATGTGGGATCCTCCCGGACCAGGGCACGAACCCGTGTCCCCTGCATCGGCAGGTGGACTCTCAACCACTGTGCCACAAGGGAAGCCCCCTGAAACATAATTTTTAACGACCACAATAGTTTATGTCCCTGGGTCATACCTTTTACAATGTGACTTTGCTGCTTCTCCCTTGGAGAGGTGGTTTCCATTTCCCCACCTCTTGAGTATAGCCTGTGATTTGCTTGGACCAACAGAATGTAATGGAATGCGATGCCAGTCACTGAGTTTCCAGAGGCCTTACGTGTTGCTGAATGATGAGAGACATGGCCCAGGCACCTTTCTTACCCCAGCTGATAACCAGCCAACTGCCAGAACTGTAACTGAGCCCATTCTTCCTAGACTAGCCACCCCCCCAGCAAGACCCGCCCTCCGATCCAGGCACAAGAGGCAACACAAAATGAGCCCTGCCTGACCCAGCCACCAGCGATCCATATGAGCAATAACAAAAGCTTTTTGTTTAAAGCCTTTTGTTTGTTATACAGCAATAGCTAAGTGATTCACTCGTATGCACAACAGTGTCTATACAAGATTGTGATTGTAACATGTGATTACAAAAGATTAGGAGCAATTTAAAGGCTTGTCAATAAAAGACTGATCAAATAATTATGAGATCAGACAATGGAATATTATGCAGCTGTTCAAAAGAATGAGGCAGAGCTACATGAATCAATATGGAACAAATCCCATGATACATTTTTTTAAACTATCTTTCTTTAGTGGTTTGAGAGATGGCAATTTTATGTATTTATTTATTTATTTTTGGCTGTGTTGGGCCTTTGTTGCTACACGTGGGCTTTCTCTAGTTGTGGCAAGCGGGGGCTACTCCTTTTTGTGGTGCGCAGGCTTCTCATTGCAGTGGCTTCTCTTGTTGCGGAGCACAGGCTCTAGGCACCCGGGCTTCCGTAGTTGTGGCACGTGGGCTCAGTAGTTGTGGCACGTGGGCTCAGTAGTTGTGGACTTCCATGATACATTTTTAAGTGAAGCAGCAAGATGCAAAAGAGTATACAGAGGAAGCTACCAACCCTGTAAAATATTTGTATTTGCAGACTTTCTGCTGGAGGATCCACAAGACACATGACAACGGCTGCCTCTAGGAAGAGGAACTGGATGGCAAGGGAACAAGAGTGGAAAGGAGACTTCCTTTTCACTCTACAGTCTTTTTTATCTTTTGAATCATGTAAATGTGTAATTTATTCAAAAATAAATAAAAGCAGAATGGAAAAGCTCCGGTGCCTTTCAAATTCAGTCTTTTATTCTCTATTCCCAAGGTTCCTGAGAGATCCAGCAGGACCACAAATAGCGGTGGGGGAACCAGGCTGCATTTTCTCCCTCCCTCTTCCAGACAGCCTCCACCACGTACTAAGTGAAGCTTGTTTCTCTGGTTCCCTTGTTGGTCCGCTTCACTGGGCCTGCACAACCCTGCCCGCCACTAGAGGGCAGCGTGAGGCTTCCTTCCTGGCAGGGAAGTGTGGAGGGATTATGGGCTGCTCTGAATAGCAGGCTGTCTCCAAGCGAAAGATCCAGGGCTTTCCGTACTTAATTAAATAATTATAACAATAGTAATAATAGTAATAATAATAATAGGTTTCGACTTGGGAGAAAAACATCCCAGAACCCCACTCCAGTCACTGATCAGCCAGCCATTACTCTTACAGTTCACATGGAAGCCTGTGTATCTTATGGGGGTTGGGGGTTGGGGGTTGGGGAGAGAGCACGAGGGAAGAGGAGCGCACCTCTACCCGGCTCTATAAAACCATTTGGGGATCTCGACCTTTAGGCCGCTTAAGACTGACCCTTAGGAGGTCTGGAGGGTTTGCCATTGACCCCCTGTAAACTGGAAGTGATGACTGTAAGAGTGAATTAAGCACTTAATCTGTGAGAATGACTGAACTAAGCACCCTATAGACTATTTCATCCCCATTTTACAGATGAGGACGCTGTGGCCTCAAAAGACAAAGTAACTTGCTCCTGGCAATGCAGCTGGTAAGCGCCAGAGTAGGATTTGAATCCAGGTTTCCCAGGCTCCTGAACCCCTGCTCTTACTTCTTATCTTGCCTCCGAGGGCAGCTGGGTGGGATTTCAAAAGAGATGGCTGAGAAACAGCGTCGGAAAGGGACATCGGAGCCCGTATTCACTGAGCTCCTCCTACGTGCCAGGTGCGCATCCTTGGAGGAGGCTGTGTTGCCGTGGAGTTAGGCTTTATAACGCTTGCGCACTGTCAGACAGAGAAGCCGGCGGGGGCTGAGACCCGGACGGAGGCCTGGGGCCGCTCCTGCCCGGCTCGGCCGCTGCGGGACTCCGGCGCCTCCTCAGAGTACAGATGAGTCGGCAGGAGAGTGTCCCGAGGCTCGGGGAGGGGTGTCTGCGGGGCGCGGGAGCGCAAGGGGCACCCCCAAACAGACCCTCTCAGCAAACAGAGTTCCTGTTCTCATGCAAATGCCTTTGTTCTTGCTCCGGCGTCGACAGGACGGGACCGCAGCTGACGCGGGCTGCAGGCCGCTTTCCCGCGATCGCTCTGTAGGGCCTTAAAGACCAACGCGCTGGGAACCAAAACGCCGGCACCGCCGAACCCCATGCTGCTCTCGCGCTCGGAGCATATCAGTGCCCGCCTGCGAAAGGGGCAGCCGAGAGCTCCGGGCAGCGCGGCGGGCTGGCCCCTTAGGGCTCTCGCTCCCGGCCTTCCATCCCTGCCTCGGCTTCCCCATCTGTACCGGAGATGTACAGAAGGGCTCGGCACAATTGCCCACTCCTTGCTGGAATTCGTTTATCTAAGCACAAGAAGTTGTTTGCCTTTCATAGAGAGAAGGGAGGCAATACACAAAGAAATAAACAGACAAGATAATTTCAAATAACAAGTGTAAATAAAATGGCAAACACAAATAAACAGCCAGTGCCAGTCTTCTGTTCTGAATGCTGTAACTATGTGCGTTTGCTCATCCAGTCTCACAAAAGACCTATGAGACAGATTAATTATCACCCCCTTTCACGGATGGGAAAATGGAGGTTGAATTAACTATTCAAGGAAAATTAGAGGTTGAATAATATATTCATGGCAAAACAGGCTGAACAATTTACTCAAGTGTCCAGTAGATGGTGGAGACCAGCTTTAGACTCAGTCCGGCTCCAAGGGTGACCTCTTAATCACTCCATCTGCCACTTCTGGTGGTGTAAAGATGTAAAATGGAGACATTAAAAAGAGAGCGCTGGGCTAGAGGAGAGCTATTCCCGAACATCTCTACGTCATGGGGCTACTAAATTGATGCCTGAATGAGAGGATCCAGCTGTGCAAAGAGCTGGGTACTCCAGGCAGAGGGAAGAGTGAGGGAAAAGGCCGAGAGGTGGGAGGAGTGGACTCCTTACATTTCGTAAACACAAGGAAGGTCAAGGGAGCTGCAGCTCAGTGAACAAGGGCAAGGGTGGTGGGCGAGGAGACTGCAGGTGGCCAGAGGCTGGGTGGAAGAGGCTTTGCAGGTCTTGGCAAGGAGCTGGGATTTTATTCCAGGTGTGATGGGAAGTCATGTTGCTATTATGGCTGCTGAAGTTTTGTGTGAATAATGGGCTGGACTAGCCAGTGGAGGCCCTTCCTGTTCTACCAGGCTTGGGCTGGAGGAGGAAGTTGATAACTCAGGTCTTAAACCCATCTGATACCCATCTGATCACATCTGATCTCCTGGTATCTAGGAGATTCATGTTGACATTCACCAAGTCCCCAGCCCTTGGTCTCCAACACAAACTTGGAGATGTCAGATCAGCTAAACCCTCATCTTACAGGCAGGGGTGAGACAGAGGACCACACTGAAGGAAAGGGGCAGGGACGGTGTCTGTTTCAGACTCTGATGTACGTCCACCAGCACAGGCCTCAGATCCAGGCAAGGGGGACCCTGCCCTCCTCCCTGGTTCTCATGCTTTAAAGGGCCTCTCTCTGGCCCTCCACCAGCTGCATATGTACTCACAGGGCCAAGGGGACATGCCCACCCAAGACTTCATTCCCTTTCTAGGCACACTCTGGGGCCCCAGGATCCCTGAGCTCCCTGCCCAAGGGTCCCAGCTGCTTCCAGGGCCTGTGCAGGCCTCTCCTTAGTTTGTTCTCTGGAGGCAAAACACTAGGCCCAGGATGTAGCCAAAGGGCAGTGTGGAGCACGAGGTGAAGGGACAGGCAGCCTGGGATACATGTGAGTCACACAGTGTGGCATGGAGCCAGGGGTGAGAAGGGAGAAGTCATCTGGGGAGCTGGAGGCTAGGGTGCAGCTCTGCCCACCGCCACTCTACATCTCAGTGCAGATGTCTGAGGAGTCTGAGTTTTCCAAATTGAACCTGGCCTTCCATGTTGTTATGAAGTTATATTCATCAAGAAGGATAGAACATTTTTAAAACAATGTATTAGCTTGATATATAACATTTAAATATTTAGATTTGGGAGGTGAGTGGGCCCCAGGCCCCACCAACATTAGGAGTGGGTCTGGCCTAGAACATAGGAGAAATTCAGTATTTAACAAATGGATGGATTAATCTCATTTAATCCTCACACAGACTCTACAAGGGAAGTAGCATCGTCTGTGTTTTATTGATGAGGAAACTAGGCTTGGAGAGATTTAGTGACTACCCCAATTCATCACATTAGAAAGGAGCAGAGCTGAGCCTCAAGCCCTAGTGTCTGATTCCAAAATCCCTTGTAATTGGTTCATGATGAGTTCACACCCATCATGAACAGGTTAGATATATTATAACAGCTTGAGCATGTCACTCATTGGTCTTGTTGGATACAAGCACTGTTTATATTACATGAAAAAGGACCCCTCCTCCTGATTATTGCTTTATCCTCTCGGGCACTTGGGAAGTAATAGGACAGGAGCTAGTGTCTAATTTAACAATTGGGAAACTGAGGCCTTGAGCAATAACCCAAGGTATCACAAGGCTTTAACAAATAGGGTTTACTTTGCTTGTGTAACAAGAAATCTGGAGGTAGCCAGACCAGGGCTGGTATAATTGGTGCACCATCCTCAGCAAGTAGCTTCTACCTCATGGTCTGTTCTCGTTATCTCTGGCTATATAACAAACAACCCCCAAACAATAACAATTTTATTGTTTCCTAGAGTTTTGTGGATCAGAAATTTGGGCCGGGCTCAGCTAGGTGATCCTTCTGATCTGTAGGCATCAACTAGTCACTTGTCATATTCAGCTGATGGTTTTACTGGGATGCCTGACGCTTTAGTGAGGATGACTACAGTGCTAAGCCCAGCTGGGTCCCTCTCCCTTTCTTTGTAGTCTCAGGGGCTCTCCAGGTGTTCTCTCCAGCAGAGTGGTTTGACCTTTTCCATGGTAGCTCATGGATCCAAGAGGCCATGGCAGAAGCTGCCAGTCCTCTTAAGGACAAGGCCCAGAATGGCAGAACATCATTTCCATTCTACTCTGTTTATCTAAGAAGTCACAGGCCAGCCCAGATTTAAGTGAAGTGAATTTACTCTTTCAAGTAGACTCTTCCTTTTGAAGGAAAGAGGGTCAAAGAATTAGCAACCATCTTTAATTTACCACATGGTCCAAAAGGGCTGCTTGAGATCCAGTCATCACATGTCAAATTCCAGCCAGCAAGTAGAAAGAGAGGAGTGATGTGTATACCCTCCCTTTTAAGACATTTTCTAGAAATCACATAAACCATTTCTCATTGGCAAGAGAAATTCATGGCCATACCTAAAATATGAAAGGGAAGCTAGGAACTGTCATCTTCATTCTAGACTGCCACATGCCCAGCTAAAATTAAGGATTCTATTGCCTAAAGAAGACAGGGAGAGTGAATATTGAGGCAAGAGTAGAAATCTGTTCCATTGTTGGATTTTTTTACTACCAACAGCCAAATACATTCCTAATGGACATGTTTCATTTTCAGTCTTGTTCCTCCTAATACAACTGCCACACTGTCACCAAAATAACCCTTCTTTCTAAATTATTCTTTTATGTTATTCTTTTATGTTTCTAAAAGGTAAATCTTTTCATCATTCCCATGCCAACAGCAAGTGTCTGAAGATTTTTGTGTGGGGGCCATGGGATTTCAATGCCTAAAATAACAGTAACAGCATTCGTCACACACCAGGCACTGCACCAGGCACTATATGAACATCTTACTCAGTCCTCACAGTAACCAAATACGAGAGGATTGTACATGAGGAAACAGAAATCCAGAGAGGTAAAGTGACTTGCCCCAGGTCACACAGTGAGTAGGTGCAAGACAGAGATTCAAATCCTTGACGTCAGATTTCAGGGATGTGCTGAGGAACCCACACATGTGAAGCCCAGGGACTGTTTACTGGTAACCACCCTGGAGGACGGGCGAGGCCCTGCTTGGTGTGTGATTGTTAGAAGAGCCAAGAGCCTGCAGATACTCCTTCCTCACTGTAATCCTTCAGTCAGGGAGCCTGCGTGAAACCCCAGGGTCAGTCAGGCATACTGAGCCTCATGGAATTAAACTGGCACCTGGAATTCATCTCTTTCCATTTCCTTTACACCCTGAAAGAAGCCCAGGCCATGAGTAAGAAACTTTGCAGAACTGGGTAATTGTTCAGCAGTGATCAGGGTACAGACCCAGTGACCCCCTGGCCTCTCCGGGCCCAATTAAATGAGGCACCTTCCAGCTCTGAGGTTCTCTGTTCTGACCCCAAGTTCTTCCTGCCTTTAATTTACCCTGTTCAAGAACCTACAGCGGCTCCTGATCCCTTTGGATTCAGTTTTGCCCTGCAAGGGGGATGGAGGAAGGGAAAAGGACAGACAGACCTGGGTTCAAATTCTGATTCCATCTTTTTGATGAGTCTCGGTTTCTGCATCTGTCAAATGGGAGGAATACAATCCCTAATCTGCTCATTTATCCACTTGTTGAGGACCACATAGGACAAGGGATAGCAACGGCCTTTGCAGACCAGAGCCAGTGAAGGATGCAGTCCTCACTTCAGCAGATTGCATCCTTGGAGTGCAGGGACAGCTGCAGGGCGGGGAGACGTTCAGAGAGCTCGCTACACCTCCTGGAGAGGTGTAGAGCTCCTGCCCACAGCCCTGCAGAAGTGGCCAAGGGTGGGCATTTATACATAGGTGTCCTTTCCGGGGGCACAGTGAATCAGAGCAATGGTTCTGGAGCCAGATAAACCTGTGTTTGAATCCCGGCTCTATGATTAATAGCTGAGGGACCCTAGAACAAGTCAGGTAACTTCCCTGTGCCTCCAGTTTCACACCTATATGATGGGACTGAAAAGACAACCTATCTCATTGGGATTTTGTGAAGAACTGGATGAGAACGTGCATTTAAAGCATCTAACTTAGTGCAGATAAACTGTCCCCTGACAGCAGTGGCAACAGTGATGAACACTTTTTGAGCTCTACTTAAATACTGTACTGTGCGTTTCATTGATCATCTTACATAGGCCTCACCACAACCCAAAGATGCAGTTAACATTATTATTCTCCACTTACAGAGATGGAGGTACAGTCAGCTCGAATAACCCACCCAAGGTCACAGTAAGTGGTGGAGGCTGGGTATGAACCCGAACACAGGGGGCTTCTCTGCCCCCGAGTCCACCTTAATCCATGTTCCATTCCCGTTCAGACTTTATATTCTGTACCCGCTAGTGCCCCCATAACCGCCACAACAGCTTATTGGAGCAGGAGATGTCACCCGACCCAAATGCTTCTGCAACATAGGCCAGTCAGCTGCCAGCGGTATTGCCTGGTGCAGAAGCTCCACCCAGTGGGGCTGAGCACAGTTAACTAAACCGATCAGCGCCCATCAGGGATGTGTGTTTGAATCTGGATCCCAGAGTTGGGAAAATGCATAAAAACTGAAAGACCCCACAAGGTCAGTTATTGCAAAGACAGTGGGAAGGCACAGAGGAAGTGAAGACCAGCAGACTACTGCTGCTGAGCGCACCGTGCACGGACTCAGTCCCCGGAGCACTGAGCGCTGAATGATTTTTCAGTGGCTAAGATGCATTCTGTGAGGCGTGGTCAAACTCTTGCTTTCCACTCCCTGCAAGTAGCTTTACAGCAATCACCAGGGCTCCATATAACCTGAGAGTTTCTGCTCTTCCAAAATGAGGCTAGTTCAGGTTTCGCCTTTAACCTTAGGGTAAATACCCAGGGAAGGCAGGGTTAGGACACCCCTCCATAGACCCCCAGGCCTGGTGTTGGCCAGTGGAGGCCAGGAGAAATAGCCTGGCCCCGTGCCTGTTACACCAGAACCCCAGGTCAGTCCTTGGTTCACTTCTCCATCTGTGACCATGCCCTTAGTGATCTCACCCACCGTCAGGGTTGACTCTAGGCCAGGCCTCTCCCCTGTACTCTAGACTTATATGTCCCGCAGATGAATCAACATCTGCATTTTGTGTTGTCCAGGCATCTCAAGTCTAACCTGTCCAAAACAGAACTCCCAACCATTCCTCCAAAACCCAGCCCTCCTGCAGGATTTCCATTTCAGGGAATGCCAACCCCATAATTCTAGTTGCTGAGATTCAACACCTTGGCACCATCCCTGACCGCTCTCTTCATCTCACACTCCTGCATTCCTTCAGTCAACCAATCCCATTGCTTCTACCTTCTAAAGTTACCCATAACCTGCCCACTTCTGCCCCAGGCCACCACCACCACCCCGGTCTGAGCTGGCAGCATCTGTCACTTGGGGTGACTGCAATAGCCTTCTCCTGCTCTGTGCTCACTTTCTACAGTTGTTCTGCACTCAGCAGCCAGAGAGGTCCCACTAAAATGTAAGCCAGATCTTTCAGTCCTCTCACTCAAAACCCACCCATTGCTCCCCTTCTCATGCAGCAGAAAAGCAAAAGTCTTTACAAAAGCCTTCAAGGTCTTACATGTCTGGCCTCATCAGTTTTCCCTATAGATCTGCCTCCCTGCCAGCCCCGTCCCACACTCTCCCTCTGCTCCAGCCATGCAAGGGGCTTGCTGTTCCTGAAAGAAGCACTCCCAATGCCCCAACCCGCAACCCCATACCCAGGGCCTTTGTATTTGAAGTTCCCTCAGCTTAGAATGCAGTTCCTCAGCCCACATGGCTCCCTCCATCATCTTGTTTGGGTCACCTCAGCAGAGAGGCCTTCCCTGGGTACCTTAACAATTGCCACCCACCCAGGCTGTTCCCTGCTTTATTTTTCTCTACAGCACTGCGTGCGATCTGACACGCTGTGTATTTTACTTCCTGTGGTCCATCTCCTGCACTAGAATGTAAGCTGCCTGTGGGGAAGCATCTTCATCCATCGTGTTTACCAGTGTGTCCTTATCATCAAGAACACAACGTCCAGCATGTAGTAAGTGCTCAGTGAATCACTGTCCTATGAACAAAGAAGCACACAGCAGAGGGCTTCCTGGAGACAGCCCAGCCCAGTTTCCACTCCCCTAGCTGCACCCTCTGGTTGTTCCCAGGCTAGTCCCCTCACTTCCTTGATCCTTTTAGGGGTAAGGCCCACAGCCCCGTCCCAAAACATCAGAACCGAAGAACTAGTCAAGGAGGAATTATTTCAAATAGGTGGGAATTTCTTCTTAAGTCTAACTTTTTTTTCCTTAATACAAAAGTCCTTGCATCCCAGCTGTTGGTTCCCCTGTCAAAGCTTGTCCTACCCTGAGAACTGGTGCTGGCGCTCTGCGTTCCCACCAGGGATCCACTGTCACAGAACCACCGGTGAGAAGTGCTGGCTTTCCAGGAGGTTCCCGGGGAAGCTGGGGTGCCTCACTTCCCACACACACCTCAACGCCCCCCACAGGGAGGGACATCATGTTGATAACTGATGAGACTGTAACTGGTAAGCAGGTCATTGTACTAGTCTCTCCATTTTGCTGTACTTGAAATTTTTCTTAAAAAAAAAAACAAAACAAAACCAAGAGTGTTTTTCTCTGACCTTCCTTCTTCGCCACACATCCTTGAAGGACTTCTTATTTCCCCCGCCCTCCCCACCATCACCCATCACCCAACTTCTCACTTCCCCTACCCTCTGGTTTGAAAGCAGTTTAGCTCCATTTACTAGTTGCCTGTTGGCGTACTGGAGTCATCGGGGAAAACTCAAAAATCTTTGAAGCCCAGTTGTTCCCCCAAGTCCCCCAGATTTGGAACCTAATGGTCTTTTGAGGGGGTGCTGGACCCTGAGTGTTGGTAAATGCTCCCCAGGTGATTCTGGCACTTTCCAGAGTTGAGCAACCATCTTGTCAACCCAGAGCCATCCCTGGTTCTGTGCTGCCTCCAGAGGCCTCCTGTTAACCGGGGCCGCCTCCTTGGAAGGCAGTTGAGCAACAGCTTTTGTTACCTGTGCCCCCACTGCCACCCCTGGGGGGTCCCACCACACCTGCCTACGTGACTTGAGGAGTTGTTTCTTCCAAACTCAGACCATGTGCTTCACGCCCCTTCAGGGTATCTGCCTGGATGACATTCTCTCCATTACCTTATGCCACACGGGTTCACATCATCGTCACCGTTTGGAAAGCACAGAGAAGCACCTAGGAGCCAACCACAGCCCACTTCAGTCCCAGGAATTAGTGAATAGAAAGGATCCATTGTCACTGAGCCACTTTAAAGGAACAGCTGAAAAACACATTCAAAGGACGTTGAGATAATGAGTATGCTAATGTGATTTCCACTGGGTGCCTGTGCTACCTCCAAATATGCTGTCAGACCTTCCTCATGGATTCAAAGCTTCCACTGAAGTCAACGGAGAATTTGGGTTAAACTAACATGAAAGTTCTCACTTAAATGGACAAAACTGGGGAGTTGTGAATTAAGGGCGAGCTTCACATTGGCCCTGACACTGCCAAACTTGAGGGGAAAGACGGGCCCTGGTAAGTTGCATCTGGCCAGGCAGCTGGTGCCTCTGGTTGGACAAATGAAAATCCCAGCTCTCCACGCACTGGGTGGGTGACCTTGGGCAAGGCAAATTGTTTCTCTGATTGACTCTCAATTTTCCCATCTGTAAAATGGCATGGATGAAACCTACCTTGCAGAGGTAGGATTGCTTCCAGGATTAAAGAAGTTGTGTGAGTGTGAGAGGAGTCAGTTGTGAACAAAGCAGATGAACTCTGTTGCAGTGGGGCTGCCGTTTTAGTGGGGGAGACAGACACCAAACCCAGGAACAGATAATAACAAGTAAGTGGTGATAAGTGCTATGGAGAAAGAGAGGAAGAGAAACTTTTAAGGAAAGGGGCAGAGCTTTAGAATCAGACAGACCTGAATTCAAATCCAAGCTTGCCCCTGCCGGCTGTGTAACTCTTGGGAAAGTGATTTTCTCTCCCTGACGCTGGTCTCATACGTTCAGTGAGATCTGTTGATCATTCTTCCACGCTCTGAACAAATATTTACAGAGTTCTGCCTTGTGTCACGCATTCTTTTGAGTGCTGGAGGGGCCGCAATGAATAAAACAGAAAAAAATCCTTGCTCTCAGAAGCTTAAACTCTAGAGGAGAGAAACAGACACTGAACAGCATATACATATCGGGTGATGAAGGAGAATAAAGCAAGGTAAGGGAGTAGAGAATGATGGAGAAGGTGCTATTTTATGTGGGGGTGGGGGGGCGGGGATCAGGGGATGCCTCTGTGAGGAGGTGATACTGAAAGACATGGGGAAATGAGCCATGTGGGCAGCTGGGGGAAGAGCATTCCCAGACAGGGGAGAAAGCAAGGGCAAAGGGCCTGAGGCAGGAACCTTGCATGGGGGACAGGATTAGAGAACCAGAGACAAGGTCTGTGAAGCCCCTCGCACAGCACCTGGCTCTGAGTAGGAGTTCAATAGATAGCAGTTATTATCTGTACCTTTTTCTGGGGCATAGGTCACTTTCCACTACCGTAAAAGTTCTTGGGGGCTCTGTGGATTGGCGCCTTTTTCATTTGCTTTCTTCTCTTGTTTTCTGAGTGACAACCAGCAAGTCAAACTCCCAGCCCACCTGCCAGCCCACCTCTCTGTCTCCAGTCCAAGGCCAACAGGAATGTCTGACAGCGGCAGTGGCAGTGGCACTGGGGGAGGGGGGGTGCAGAGTGAATGATGGCCATTAGATAATAATGGCGGCATTTGAATTTCTTTCCTCTCTGCAGCCTCACAAATTAGACGCCCTAGAAATACTGTGCCCATCGCTAAGATGCACCTCCATCTGGGGTGGAAGGCAACATCTGCTAAACAGCTGCATCTTCGTTAAGAGCTGGTACTTAATGAAATTACTCGGCTCTGCTAGGGGCAGGCAGAGCCGAGCAGCCATAAGCACACCTTCCGCCTCTCCCAGAGTGTCCCTCCGCACACCTGTTGATCCCACCAGCCTGGACATCTACACATCTCCAGTACACGCCATGCTCTCTCAGGCTACCTCCTTGCCTTTACTCATGCTGCCCCCCTGCCAGGGACACTCTCCTGCCTATCCAACTCCTCTGTGCCTTGCAAAAGGCCCAGCTCAATCAACTGCTCCTCCATGAGGCCTTTTCCAGCTTCCCGGGCTCAACACGTTTCCTCCCTTGAGCTCGCGCCCTTCTTGGTGCATTCCTTGACTGGAGTGTTCACATCGTTACATTGCAATGACATGCACCCTGCCATTCTGTGAGCTCCTCATGGTTGGGAAGCATGTTTAATTCATCTTTGTAATCCCAGCATTGTGCCTGACTCCCCATAGACACTTAATACGTGTTTGGTTAATAAATGGATGAATGGATGGATGGAGAGAGGGATGGAAGAAAGAGAGAGAAGGAAGAAGGGAGAGATGAACAGATGAATTTACTGCTACCATCTAAATCCAAGCCACCGTCATTTCTCACTGGGACAAATTACCAGTTTCTTTCTGATTGAGTTTCTATTCTTGCCCGAAGTAGTCCATTCTACTCAGAGTACTTAGGAATCTTTTAAATATGGAATTAACATTATGTCACTGCTCTGTTTAAAACCTCCCAGGAGCTTCCACATTCCTAGTCCTGGCCTACAAACCCATATAGGACCCAGCCCCTTCCTGCCCTCTGGTCTCATCTCCTCATTTTTCTGTGTTCCAACTGCTTTGGGAACAAGCCAAGCTCTCTCTCACCTCAGGATCTTTGCACCTGCTCGTCCCTCTGCCTGGAACTGGCTTCCCCTGGCAGTCTGTCAACCAGGCATCCTCTTAGTCTTCAGACCCAGCTCTAATGCCACCGCCCCAGAGAGGCCTTTCCTAATCTCCTAGTTAAAATATCCACCCTCTTGATTCCCAAAGGCAGAGGGCATTTGATCCAGCCAAACAGGGCTTTAGCTGCTAAAATCCAGCCAGCTCCCTAGAGCATCAGCCTCACCCAGGGTGGTGCTTCAGACCTCTCCCCAGGGGTAGCCACAAGCCACGCCTTTCCCCGAGGCCTCATTCCTCTTCATCAACTGAAGATCCTTCATGAATGGGCTGCTGCAATTAAACCATTGGAGCAACATTGGACCATTTCTTTACTATGGCACTTAGAGCTGGAATGGCTTGTTGTTTTGACGGCTTCTATTTTCAGCTCCGTTTCCTAGGGGTAGCAGGGAGAGGGTAGGCAATGAATCCTGGTCTATTCAAGCAAAAAGATGCTTCAGTGAATCCTAGAATTTCAGAGTCACAAAATTCTAGAATCATTGTCATGGAATGTGAAAGCAGTTTAGTTACAGGTTCCTAGATTCATGGGATTCTAGAATCTTACACAACAAGAATTAGAATCGCAGTGTCAAACCACTCATAGTCTTAGAGCGATGGAATCTTAAGAGATTTCTCACTCTGTTGAGTTCTCTGCTGGCTATTACCTCCTCGGAAGACCTTCTCTGATGACCTTATCTACAATGTGCCCCCCCTCCGCCACACCCACACTCTATCACTCTCTGTTGTTTTACTCTGGTTCCTTTTGCTTCACAGCATTGGTCATCACCTGACGTCTGATACATATATTTCTCTGCTTATTTGCTTATTGCCTGTCTCCCCGACACATTGGATTAAGGTCAAGAACTCTGTTTTGTTCACTGCTTAGAAAGGACTTAGAACATGTAGTAAGGACTAAAAAAATTCTATTCATCTAATAAATATTTTTTGAGTACCCACTTCACGTTGGCCCCTTGGAGATGTCCCAGGATGGGAAGTAGGTCTTATTTTGCATTGCTCAAATCCAATTGGTAGTAAACACCCAGGGCACTGTGTTGAAAAGGATTCGTAGGGCTCATCCAAGCTTGGGGGTTGAAGGCGGGGGGATTGATTAGCAATGTCTGACATGGACCCCGCAATGGAGAGAGGCAGCCGTCTCTTCTCTGACCTCTAATCTTACACTTACCAAAACTGAGGTCCAAAAGAGGATGGGAGTGCAGCAGAGTCGGCCAGCTTGGGGGTGCTGCGGCCAGGATTGGAATCCCCATCGCTCTGTCTCTGCTCTCCAGCCTCACCTCACAGGGCTGCTGCCTCAGCCTGAGTCTGTCTCAAGGGCATGGGTTTAATGCCCTCCCCATCCCTCCAGCCTTTTTGCTTTCACTCCTCCCAGGTCTTCCCAGGAGTGAGGGGCAGCTGAAGTCCCTGGCCCTGAACCACAGCCTGGGAACCCAATTCTAGAATGCTGCCTGAATGCAAAGCCAGTTATTTTTAAAAATCCAAAAAGGAAAGGAAGAAAGAGAAAACACTGCTTCAGTCTCTGCACCAACCCTGGCTGAGAGAATAGAGACTTGAAAGGAACAAAGGGTTTCCTCAAACACGGCAGATCAAGGGCTTGGCTTGTGGTAACCAGTAACCGACCACCGTGATTTGTGACAGATCCTTTAGAAGGTAGAGGGCTCTGTTCCTGCTGCAGCTCTGGGGGTGGCAGGGAGGCACAGGGGACATCCTCAACACCCCCACCCCCACTCCAGATCAGGCCACTACAATCATAGACTTTGAGAAGCCCTGAATGTTAGGGCCTCAAAGGTCCTACAGAGCCTGGAGTCTGATACCCTCTTTGTCAGACAGGCAGGAAGAAACCCTGGAGAGCTCATGCTCACAGAGGAGCCATGGGCTAGGGCACTTCTCTTTTCACTAGGCCCCCTTTCAAGAGTGTGGAAACCAGTTAAATATTCCGACCTCCCCCCTTACCTTTTGTACTCACTAACGCTGCCTGTGAAAGCCTTCTCAGCAACTCTCCCAACCACCAAATTTCTGGTTCCCTTCCTCCCATAGACTTCCCCTTTCAAACTTATAGGGTATAAGTTTTACCCTCTAGGTCTCCAGGGTCAGCACTGGTCAGTTCTGAGGTCACAGAAGAAGTATAGTCGAGTCCCAAATACCAACTGATTCATGTAAGGTGAAGCACGTACTACCAGGTGCTGTGTCAAGCCCCTTACAGGTGTTGCCCCATGTGGGTGGCAAAACAATCCTATGATGTAGGCACCATTATCCCCACTTTTCAGATGAGAAAACCAAGGCTCCAAAAACTAGAAAAAGTGCCTAAGGTGACACAGCAGTGGTTTGGAAGAGCTGATGCTTGGATCCACCAACTCCTAAGGCAGCCTCCTGTTCCCCCAACCCTCTCTCATGTATCGAAGGTCAACAGTGCTTCATCCGAGGCATGGGACTGAGGCAGGCCCAATGGGGCCAGGCTGGGAATGAGGAGCTTCCCTCCATCGGATGCCACCCTGCACACAAGCCATGAATTCATCCCCAGCCCAAGCCAGCCTCCAGCCTGAGCGTGGCACCAGCCTTTCCAGTCTCCTTTTCATTCACCCTGTGTCGCTGTCTCACCATGTCTCTGTCCTGTGACTCTTCCCTACTCCGCTTGTCAATCTGTGTCGTCTTCCTTCTGTGGGCCTCTCTCTGCATCGTCGTCCACCCCTGGCTCCCTGTCACCTTCTCCCAGTCCCCCTATCCCTGAGTCTTCCCTTTCTCTTTCTGCATCACATGCTACTCTCTCTCTCCGTATTCTGTGTCTCCTTTAATCCTCAGGCTCTAGCTCTGTGTCTCTACCTCTCTTGCCCCAGCCCTTCTCTCTCTGGGTTTTTATGTCTCTTTCTCCCTCTAGAACCACTTCTCTCTCTCACTCCGTCTCTCTTCTCTCCTTCCCTGATGTATCTCTCTGTCTCTGTCTCTCTCACTCTCACTCTTTCTCTCCATCTTTCTTGCCTCCATCTCTGCAGCCTTACTCACCTTCCCTCTCCCCACCCCTCCCGAGCCTGCTCCTTCCCTCTCACACCCCCATATTCCAGCACATCCCAGCTTAGCCATAGGGGCACGAGGAGGGACAGGTCAGGGGTATTCCAAAAGGTGGGAGGGGTCACGTTAGAGGGAACTGAGCCACCCCTTCCTTTTCTTCCTCAGAAATGACTGGTTGCTTTCCTGGGAGGCAGACGAGAAATCCCTGAACAGGGATTTAAAGCACTAAGCTCTGATTCCTTCTTTTTAATATTTATAAAGAGAGAAAGGGGATAATTTCAGGAAGATCATTTCAAGGCGAAAACCCACATATTTTCAATAGAATTATTCCAAAAGCCCCTTTCCGGCTCATTGGAGTGTATAATTTTGTAAGTTAAAGACACGAGGCCTGGTTTCCAAGTTGCCTAAAATGACGCAGCTAAGTGAGGGCCAAAAAAGAAGTGTAAGATGAGAAGGAGGGGATGGCAACAGAGGGAAGCCACAGATTGGGGCCACACGTGGGCCGAGGGGGCAGCAGCAGACAGTGTCTCTGCCTCACCCTCCCCTCCTCTGCCCATGTCCTTCAACAGATCAGACAAACTCAGGCATAACCATCATCAAATACTTGTCCCCAATCCTGAGACCTCTAAGTCCAGACCTGCAGAGCCAACTGCCCCTGCAAAGAGCTCACAGGCTCCTCAAGCAAGACGTGTCCAGAGCTGCCACCACCATCTTCCTTCCCAGACCTCTTCTGTCCCAACCATCCAGCTGTCAGAGTCTGTCTTGGGTCATCCCTCCACCCATCACTTCTAGTTAGTTGTCAAGCCTTGTTGATTGTACACCTCACCTGGAAAATCCCTCCGCCCACACTTCCAAAGCTGGGCCTCATCATCCCTGGCCTAGACCATTGTAATGGCTCTGAACAGGGATCAGGGCCTCTGGTCTGTGTGTGGTCTTCCCAAAGCCCAGCTCTAAGAATGATCTTCCCTTCTTCAGAAACAGTCACATCTCCCATCATTTGCATGGTGAGGACCAAATTCCTCTACCCTGGTATCCATGATCTAGCCACAATCTAACAACTTTGTGTCTTTGTACTCACCGTCCTATCACAAACTCTTCATATGGCTAAAGTGAGCCAGTCTCTTTTCTAGCTACCGGAAAGGAATGAGAAACATTTTCTACCTCCAAACCTGGCAGAGGCTTCTCCCTTCTCCTGGAATGCCAGACTGCCATCTTGGCATGTGTATCTCCAACCCAACCTCAAGGCTCATCTCAAATACCACCCACTGTCTTTGAGGAATGGACACAATGGCTCATCATTCTTCTGCACGTTCTCTTTCCTGCTCTTTGACATTTCACTTTGAACATAAGATGGGTTGCAGGACCTGAGAGCAGGCGAGCTCTGTGGCTGAGACAGAGCGAACAAGAAGGGATCACTCTTTCTGACATTCTCCCAAACCAGACCAAGCTGGATTCTGTGGTTCTGATGAGTTCCTAAAATTGTTGGCAGGATCCCCTGCTAATAATTACAGTTATCAAACTAATTAGCAATGTCATTGCAAAGATCGAATATTGAGCACTTACTATGAGCCAGGCACCTGTTAAGTGCTTTGTGCACATTATCTCACATAGTTCACGATAAGCCAGTATTGTGGGGACTGTTATCACCTCAGTGGTACAGATGAGGAAACTGAGGCTCAGAGAGGGGCAGCAGCTTGCACAACATCACACTGTGAGTCACAGGTTCAGGATTCTGGCCAGACCAGCCCAACGTTGGAATCCTTGCGTTTAACCTCAGATACAGAGAATGTTGACTCATCAGTGTTAGCAGGAACTGAATGATGTGATCCCTGACTCATCCCCACTGAAGGGGGTCCACTGCCTGTGAGGCCATGGGCATGGTCCCTCCATGGGGCCCAGCTTCCCAATCTCCTCAATGAACAAGTTCTTGTTTGAAAAACATGGACCTTTCAGATGCTGATTCTGCAAACCCCAGGGGCACAGCTTGTCTTCTTTTCCCTGGAGAGAGGCATGGATGGGAGAGGCAGAGCACAGAACTTCAAAAGAAGTCCACAGGGGCAAAAGTGGCCCTCTCCCCCCCACCGACTTGCCCTGGCACCAGACTTGGTTTGACTTGGCAGAGGTTATTCCCTGGTCTACCTCTGAAAGCCCTCGGGGATGCTGCCAGGCTGTTCCCACAAAACTCAGCCTCATTGTGACTCCCGCCAAGGGCTGTCCCCTAATTCTCAGACTCTGGCTTCATCTCTCACTAGGGCATATATACCACCCTCCTCACTGGTCTCCCTGCTTCCATCCTAGGCCTTATCTACATAGTGACCTTGTCATTTCAACAAAAATCACAAGGCCTCTTTAGTTCTTTAAACCCTCCATATTAGTTAGAATAAAGCCAAACTGTTCATCCTGGCTCCCAGGTCCTGTGTGCTTTGACCCCCAGGCCTCCCTGGGCTTCAATATCAGCCTCTCAACAGAGTCCAGAACAAACTAGGTTCTTTCCCATCTTGGGGCCTTTGTTCTTCTCTTTCCTCAGTTCCATTCCTGGTCTCTTCATTCCTCTCCTCAGTTAAAAAAAGTATCCTTTCTCCAAGGCCTGATCCTAATTATTCACAGTAGCTTCTGCCCTGTACATATTCACACCAGTGGTGCTGTTCATTTCTCTGTATTGTGCAGTTAAATATTTGAGTGTTTCCCGGATGTGGTCCTGCCCACCAGAAAGATAAGATCCAGCCTCATCCACCAGAACACAGACACTAGTTCCCTCCACCAGGAAGCCTAAACAACCCACTGAACCAACTTAGCCACTGGGGGCAGACATGAAAAACAACGGGAACTACGAGCCTGCAGCCTGCAAAAAGGAGACCCCAAACACAGTAAGTTAAACAAAATGAAAAGACAGAGAAACACACAGCAGATGAAGGAGCAAGGTAAAAACCCACCAGACTAAACAAATGAAGAGGAAATAGGCAGCCTACCTGAAAAAGAATTCAGAGTAATGATAGTAAAGATGATCCAAAATCTTGGAAATAGAATGGAGAAAATACAAGAAACGTTTGACAAGGAACTAGAAGAACTAAAGAGCAAACAAACAATGATGAACAACACAATAAATGAAATTAAAAATTCTCTAGAAGGAATCAGTAGCAGAATAACTGAGGCAGAAGAATGGATAAGTGACCTGGAAGATAAAGCAGTGGAAATAACTACTGCAGAGCAGAATAAAGAAAAAAGAATAAAAAGAAGTGAAGACAGTCTCAGAGACCTCTGGGACAATATTAAACACACAACATTCGAATTATAGGGGTCCCAGAAGAAGAAGAGAAAAAGAAAAGGAGGGAGAAAATATTTGAAGAGATTATAGTTGAAAACTTCCCTGATATGGAAAAGGAAATAGTCAATCAAGTCCAGGAAGCACAGAGAGTCCCATACAGGATAAATCCAAGTAGAATCATGCCAAGACACATATCAATCAAACTATCAAAAATTAACTACAAAGAAAAAATATTAAAAGCAGCAAAGGAAAAACAACAAATAATATAAAAAGGAATCCCCATAAGGTTAACAGCTGAGCTTTCAGCAGAAACTCTGCACGCCAGAAGGGAGTGGCAGCACATACTTGAAGTGATGAAAGGAGAGAACCTACAACCAAGATTACTCTACCCAGCAAGGATCTCATTCAGATTCAACGGAGAAATTAAAATCTTTACAGACAAGCAAAAGCTAAGAGAATTCAGCACCACAAAACCAGCTTTACAACAAATGCTAAAGAAACTTCTCTAGGCAGGAGAAACAAGAGAAGGAAAAGACCTACAATAACACACCAAAAACAATTAAGAAAATGGTAATAGGAACATACATATCAATAATTACCTTAAATGTAAATGGATTAAATGCTCCAACCAAAAGACATAGACTGGCTGAATGGATCCAAAACAAGACCCGTATATATGCTGTCTACAAGAGACCCACTTGAGACCTAGGGACACATACAGACTGAAAGTGAAGGGATGGAAAAAGATATTCCATGCAAATAGAAATCAAAAGAAAGCTGGAGTAGCAATTCTCATATCAGACAAAATAGACTTTAAAATAAAGACTATTACAAGTGACAAAGAAGGACACTACATAATGATCAAGGGATCAATCCAAGAAGAAGACATAACAATTGTAAATATTTATGCACCCAATATAGGAGCATCTGAATACATAAGGCAACTGCTAACAGCCATAAAAGGGGAAATTGACAGTAACACAAAATAGTAGGGGATTTTAACACCCCACTTTCACCAGTGGACAGATCATCCAAAATGAAAATAAATAAGGAAACACAAGCTTTAAATGATACATTAAACAAGATGGACTTAATTGATATTTATAGGACATTCCATCCAAAAACAACAGAATACACTGTCTTTTCAAGTGCTCATAGAACATTCTCCAGGATAGATCATATCTTGGGTCGCAAATCAAGCCTTGGTAAGTTTAAGAAAACTGAAATTGTATCAAGTACCTTTTCCAATCACAACACTATGAGACGATATCAATGACAGGAAAAAATCTGGAAAAAAATACAAACACATGGAGGCTAAACAGTACACTACTTAATAACCAAGAGATCACTGAAGAAATCAAAGAGGAAATCAAAAAATACCTAGAAACAAATGACAATGAAAACACAACAACCCAAAACCTATGGGATGCAACAAAAGCAGTTCTAAGAGGGAAGTTTATAGCAATACAATCCTACCTCAAGAAACAAGAAACATCTCAAATAAACAACCTAACCTTACACCTAAAGCAATTAGAGAGAGAAGAACAATAACAACAAAAACCCCCAAGTTAGCAGACAGAAAGAAATAATAAAGATCTGATCAGAAATAAATGAAAAAGAAATGAAGGAAACAATAGCAAAGATCAATAAAACTAAAAGCTGGTTCTTTGAGAAGATAAAAAAAAATTGATAAACCATTAGCCAGACTCATCAAGAAAAAAAAGGGGCAAGACTCAAATCAATTGAATTTGAAATGAAAATGGGAAAGTAACAACTGACACTACAGAAATACAAAGGATCATGAGAGATTACTACAAGCAACTCTATGCCAATAAAATGGACAGCATGGAAGAAATGGACAAATTCTTAGAAAAGACAAGTTTCTGAGACTGAACCAGGAAGAAATAGAAAATATAAACAGACCAATCACAAGCACTGAAATTGAGACTGTGATTAAAAATCTTCCAACAAACAAAAGCCCAGGACCAGATGGCTTCACAGGCAAACTCTATCAAACATTTAGAGAAGAGCTAACATCCATCCTTCTCAAACTCTTCCAAAATATAGCAGAGGGACAAACACTCCCAAACTCATTCTACGAGGCCACCATCACCCTGACACCCAAACCAGACAAAGATGTCACAAAGAAAGAAAACTAAAGGCCAATGTCACTGATGAACATAGATGCAAAAATCCTCAGGAAAATACTAGCATACAGAACCAACAGCACATTAAAAGGATCATACACCATGATCAAGTGGGATTTATCCCAGAAATGCAAGGATTCTTCAATATACGCAAATCAATCAATGTGATAAACCATATTAACAAATTGAAGCATAAAAACCGTATGATCATCTCAAAGACGCAGAAAACCTTTCGACAAAATTCAACATCATTTATGATAAAAACCCTCCAGAAAGTAGGCATAGAGGGAACTTGCCTCAACATAATAAAGGCTATATACGACAAAGCCACAGTCAACATTGTTCTGAATGGTGAAAAACTGAAACCAGTTCCACTAAGATCAGGAACAAGACGAGGTTGCCCACACTCACCACTGTTATTCAACATAGTTTTGGAAGTTTTAGCCACAGAATCAGAGAAGAAAAAGAAATAAAAGGAATCCAAATGGAAAAGAAGAAGTTAAGCTGTCACTGTTTGCAGATGACATGATACTATACAGAGAGAGTCCTAAAGATACTACCAGAAAGCTACTAGAGCTAATCAATGAATTTGGTAAAGTAGCAGGATACAAAATTAATGCATAGAAATCTCTTGCATTCCTATACACTAATGATGAAAAATCTGAAAAAGAAGTTAAGGAAACACTCGCACTTACCATGGCAACAAAAAGAATAGAATACTTAGGAATAAACCTACCTAAGGAGACAAAAGACCTGTATGCAGAAAACTATAAGACATTGATGAAAGAAATCAAAGATGATACAAACAGATGGAGAGATATACCATGTTCTTGGATTGGAAGAATCAATATGATGAAAATGACTATACTACCCAAAGCAATTTACAGATTCAATGCAATCCCTATCAAGCTACCAATAGCATTTTTTACAGAACTGGAACAAAAAATCTTAAAATTTGTATGGAGGCACAAAAGATCCCGAATAGCCAATGCAGTCTTGAGGGAAAAAAGTGGAGTTGGAGGAATCAGACTCTTTGACTTCAGAGTATACTACAAAGCTACAATAATCAAGACAGTATGGTACTGGCACAAAAACAGAAATATAGATCAATGGAACAGGATAGAAAGCCCAGAGATAAACCCACACACATATGGTCACCTTATTTTTGATAAAGGAGGCAAGAATATACAATGGAGGAAATACAGCCTCTTCAATAAGTTGTGCTGGGAAAACTGGACAGCTACATGTAAAAGAATGAAATTAGAACACTCCCTAATACCATACACAAAAATAAACTCAAAATGGATTAAAGACCTAAATGTAAGGCCAGACACTATCAAACTCTTAGAGGAAAACATAGGAAGAACACTCTGTGACATAAATCACAGCAAGATCCTTTTTGACCCACCTCCTAGAGAAAGGGAAATAAAAACAAAAATAATCAAATGGGACCTAATGAAACTTAAAAGCTTTTGTATAGCAAAGGAAACCATAAATAAGACAAAAAGACAACTCTCAGTATGGGAGAAAATATTTGCAAATGAAGCAACTGACAAAGGATTAATCTCCAAAATTTCCAAGCAGCTCATGTAGCTCAATATTAAAAAAACAAACAACCCAATCCAAAAATGGGCAGAAGACCTAAATAGACATTTGTCCAAAGAAGATATACAGACTGTCAACAAACACATGAAAGGATGCTCAGCAACACTAATCACTAGAGAAATGCAAATCAAAACTTCAATGAGGTATCACTTCACACCAGTCAGAATGGTCATCATCAAAAAATCCACAAACAATAAATGCTGGAGAGGGTGTGGAGGAAAGGGAACCCTCTTGCACTGTTGGTGGAAATGTAAATTGATACAGCCACTATGAAGAACAGTATGGAAGTTCCTTAAAAAACTAAAAATACAACTACCATACAACCCAGCAATCCCATTAGTGGGCATATACCCTGAGAGAACCATAATTTAAAAAGAGTCACGTACCACAATGTTCATTGCAGCTCTATTTACAATAGCCAGGACATGGAAGCAACCTAAGTGTCCATCGACAGATGAATGGATAAAGAAGATGTGGCACATATATACAATGGAACATTACTCAGCCATAAAAAGAAACAAAATTGACTTATTTGCAGTGAGGTGGATGGACATAGAGTCTGTCATACAGAGTGAAGTAAGTCAGAAAGAGAAAAACAAATACCGTATGCTAACACATATATATGGAATCTACAAAAAAAAAAAAAAAAGGAAAAAGAAAAAAGTTCTGAAGCACCTAGGGGCAGGACAAGAATAAAGACGCAGACATAGAGAATGGACTTGAGGATATGGGGAGGGGGAAGGGTAAGCTGGGATGAAGTGAGAAAGTGGCATGGACATATATACACTACCAAATGTAAAATAGATAGCTAGTTGGAAGCAGCCACATAGCGCAGGGAGATCAGCTTGGTGCTCTGTGACCACCTAGAGGGGTGGGATAAGGAGAGTGGGAGGGATACACAAGAGGGAGGAGATATGGGGATATATGTATAGGTATAGCTGATTCACTTTGTCATAAAGTAGAAATTAACACACCATTGTAAAGCAATTATAATCCAGTAAAGATGTTTAAAATATTTTTGAGTGTTTCTAACAAGTTTTCCATCAGAGGCAGCAAAATGGCAGACTAGGAAGCTCCAAGCTCTCGTTCCTCCCACAGAAGCATCAAAAACAAAAACAAAAACCCAGAAACTGGGCTGAACTAATATAGGCACTCTGAAAAACAATCAAGGGTTTATAGCAACCAAATGGACACAAAATCAAGAAAAATCCACCTTCAAAACAGTAGGAAAGGGGCTTCCCTGGTGGCGCAGTGGTTGAGAGTCCGCCTGCCGATGCAGGGGACACGGGTTCGTGCCCCGGTCTGGGAAGATCCCACATGCCGCAGAGTGGCTGGGCCCGTGAGCCATGGCCGCTGAGCCTGCGCGTCCGGAGACTGTGCCCTGCAAAGGGAGAGGCCACAACAGTGAGAAACCCATGTACCGTAAAAAAAAAAAAAAAAAAAGTAGGAAATATTTTGTGGTGATTTTATTAGCTCTTATTCCATCTTCCCCCTGGCACAACAGTACTCTTGGTCTAGGGAAGGCAGCAGCCCAGTTCCTAGTTCCCTCCCTCAAACCAGAGGTTGCAAAGTAGACCATATTTGCAACATTCTAAGCTGATGAGAGCTGCCTGAAGAACTGGTCCCTGTTTCATCTAATTTGGATCTCAGATGGGAGAAACAGCAGGCACTGTTCATGAAAGCTTCAGGGAGAATGTAGAACCACAGATGCCTGGGTCCATAGGTGGTCTATTTTATGTGTCCACCCATAATCTGTTGCCCCAAGCATCTTGATTGGATGTTCAGTTGAAATAAAAAGATACTAGATGGTAACTCAAAGCTGTATGAAGAAATAAAGATCTCTGGTACAGGTAAATACTTGGGCAAATGTAAAAGCAAATATTATTGTAATTTTGGTTTGTAACTCTACCTTTTATTTTTTACAAGATTTAAAAGACAAATAAAAATTAATTATAAATCTATGTCAGTAGGTACACAATGTATAAAGATGTAATTTGTGACATCAATATCTAAAGTGAGAGAATGAACAGAGCTGTAAAGGAGTAGAATTTTTGTATGCAATTGTAATTAAGTTGGTATCAATTCAAATTAGAATGTTATAACTTTAGGATGTTATATGTAATCCCCATGGTAAGCATTTTAAAACTCTATATTTTAAAGATCTGTCTAGTTATCTATAGAATATATTTTATAGATGACATACATATCTATAGAACATACATAAAAGGAAATGAAAAGGGAATCAAAACATGTCACAAAAAAAAATTAACCAGGGACTTCCCTGGTGGCGTAGTGGTTCAGAATCCACCTGCCAGTGCAGAGAACACGGGTTCAATCCCTGGTCTAGGAAGATCCCCCATGCCACGGAGCAAATAAGCCCATGCACCAAAACTACTAAGCCTGTGCTCTAGAGCCCATGAGGCAGAACTACTGAAGCCTGCATGCCCTAGAGCCTGTGCTCCACAACAAGAGAAGCCACCACAATGAGAAGCCTGCACACTGCAACAAAGAGTAGACCCCACTCGCCGCAACTAGAGGAAGCCCACTCATAGCAACGAAGACCCAACGCAGCCAAAAAATAAATAAATTTTTTTAAAAAATTAACCAAACACAAATAAAGGCAATAATGGAGGAAATAAGGGATAAAAAAAACTATAAGACATACAGAAAACAACAAAATGGCAAAAGTAAGTTCTTCCTTAAGTTATTATGTTAAATGAAGATGGATTAAGGTCTCCAATTACAAAACATAAATTGACTGAACGAACTTAAAAATTTATATCCAACTAAATGTTGTCTACAAAATCTCACTTTAGGTCCAAAGACACAAAAATGTTGAAAGTGAAAGGATGGAAAAAGGTATTCCATGCAAATAGTAACCAAAGAGAGCTAGGGTGGATATACTAATATCAGACAAAATGGACTTTAAGCCAAACACTGCTATAAGAGACGAGGAAGGACATTATATATTAACAAGCGTCAATTGAACGAGAAAATATAACAATAATAAACATATATGTACCAAAGAGCAGAGCTCTAATATATTGTCCATCCTACTCCCTGAATGTTGGTCCCATGAGAGCAAGAACTGGATCTTTATCACTCATTGCTTTGCTCCAGTGTTAGGTACTGTGTCTAGCACACATTTACTCAATTCCCACTGTGCCCAGCAGGTGACCATAGGGAAAGCAGGCAGGTAGGATCTGGAAATTGTCACCAAGCCTCAGGCAGGTGATTGTCCTCAGCTCTCCCAACTACCCCCCTCCAGAAGTTTGTGATCTTTTCTTTGCCATGCTTGGGCCAGTCACGAAGAGGAGAATGAAGGTGTTTAGGAACTGTGGGCAATTTGAGTCCCCTCCGCCAAGCATTTCCAGGAACCAAAGGCTTATGGCTGCACAATAGGGAACCTGAGGACCCAAGGCGGGTGCATCATTGGAGGTCATCCAGTCTAACTGGCTCATGTCACCTATGAGGACACTGGGGCTTAGAGAAGGCAGAGCACCAGCTAAAATTCACACAGGAAGCTAATGGCAGAGCTGGCATTCAGACTGAAATCAGCCGACTGCCCACCCCATTCTATTTCTATAAAGTTGCCCAGGGGACTGATCAAGGGACTGCATATTTCATGAATTTCCTCTAAGTCATTCCCTCCCCCTCCACTTTCCCTTTCACTCCTTTCTTTCTTTTCCATTTCTGCATGACACTCTTTGCTCTCCATCCCCATACCATACAAGGGCTCTTATTTGACTCTTACAACGGCCTTGTGAAAAAAGTGCCTTTGTAAGCTATATTTTACAGATAAAATAACTGAAGCCTTAAGATAGGAAGAGGTCAGCCAGTGAAGCTATGTGGGGCTAGAACCTTGCCCAGCCTTCTGACTCTAGGTTCCAAGGCCTTGTCTGCCTTATTAGATGCCCTTGCACATATCAAGAGACTTGTTTCAGCAAAGTCCATCAAGCTCACTGCCAACTTCCTAGGGAAGCTTTCTTCCAACCACAGAGACTCCTGGCTCCCTTTCTCCTATGGATTTCCCCTTTCATCTCAGGATGACCATGGATGACCAGGTACCCTCCAAACTGGAGCATGCAGGGAGGCTGGGGCCCAGACTCCAGGCTGGAGGCATAGGCGAGGATGTGGGGTCTCCCAGGTCTGGAATCCTCAATCTCAACTAGTTCAGTGCAGCTGCCACTTGACGGGTGCTGAGCTAAATGCTTTGCAGATATTATCTCAAGTTCATGCCCACCATGCCCAATAAGGTCAAAACCGTCACCGTTTTGCAGTTGAGGGCACAGATTCAGAAGGGGAAGGGGGCAGGAACACAGGATCCTGGGGGTCCCAGGCCTGGGGGGCAGGGGTCTCAGAACTCAGCAGTTCCTCCCTTTCGTCGGTGGTGGGGATCCCAGGACTGTGGTCAGGAGAGGACTGGGGGTGGGGTGGAGAATGTTCCTCGGGGGAGGCAGGGGATCCTGGTTAGGGGTAGGGGTCATTGTGCCTTTAGGGAGGCAGTGGGCCGTTGGCTGGAGGCCCAGTGTTCTGGCTGCCGGTCACTTGATATTCTTACTTTTTCTGTCAATGAGGAAGCTGTTTACTCCCAGAAAGTCATTTATTCCCTGATAAGATCAACCTCATTGTTCAAGAGAATTCTCACTTCCTTCCCCAGGAGGAGGTGAAAGGCAAAATTCCAGCACTTGGAGCCCCATAAACAGTCAGTGTGCGACGGGCTGTAGAGAACACTGTCCAACAGCCCCTATCTTCAAACTGGGGAAACTGAGGCCCCAAGAGAGGGAGAGCTGGGGAAAGGGTCAGTGGCAGAGCTGAACCCAAATCCAGCCATCCTGCGCTGGCCAGCGCCACATCACTCTGCACCCTATCAAAGCACCCTGCAGTTCCCTGAGCTGGCTTCTGATTTTAAGATTCCTCTTGCCATCCTAAGGAAAGATGCTAACAAAACATTTTGACAATATTTTAGTGTAACACTCTAATATACTCTTATAACATAATATTCAAATACTACGTCTGGCACAGCTTAATATTCTACTTCAACGTTTTAGCGCAGTTCTAACCCACATTCTAATCTCACACTCTGAAGCAACATACTATTCTAACACATAACATTATATAACGTCCTGCTACAATATTATAAGACACTGTAACACAACATTCTAATCTAAGGATATGACATTTCTGTATTATTTTAACACAATTCTAACGCAACCCTCTAAAATAACTTTCTAAGTTATTACTCTAATACCGAGGACTCTGAGAGCCTAAGCCTCTGAATTCCACTAGACAAGGTGACACTGAGAGCCCTAGTCAGGCTGACATGCTCATGACCTAGATACAGACAAGGCTACCTCCCCCTCATCTGGCCATGCCCAGTCTGCTTCCGATATGTGAGGCCAGAGCACCCCTTAGCCCTGGGGCCCCCAGGATCAGGGTGAAATGGACCCAGCTGCCCAGCCTCAAGGCACAAGGTGGGGCTCCTTGACCTCTGATGGCTACCTCTCCCCTCCACCCTCCAAGCTCCATGTTTCTATGGGCTGGGGTGGAGGGGGCGGGTGGGTGAGGGAGAAGGAGGGGGAGACTTGCTCTGATCCCATCAGAGCACACGGGACAGGTGAAGACAATCTCAATATTTGGATCAGGATTTTCTTGCCACCTTCTACTTGGGTTACTAAAACAAGGGGTGAGAGGATCTTCCTGGAAGATATAGCCAGGATGGAAGGAGAGAATCAGGACCTCAAAACAGCATTAACTCCTTCAGGTCTGAGGAAACCAGGATGCTGGAGTTTAAGGACTGGTGAGAGTAAGAGTTTCAGAACTTCTCTTAGTCAAGGATCCATCTGTTCACCTAGAATCACACCTTGGCCGCTCCCCCTACCCCCAGATTTCTCATGATTCATTCCCTTACTTTCTTTTGGTCCCTCCTACTGCAGTGTTACCTCCCTAAGCAGCCGTCTATGACCAAGAGTCTTAAACAACAACCCCCTCTCGTTGGGCCCTCTTCCCTGCGAAGCTCTCCTTCAGTACCTACCCCTGCCTGATATGTATTTCTGGTGATTTGTTCATTTGTCTCCTCCCCCAAACCTGTGGTTCTCCAAACATCACTGTGCACTGCAGTCACCTGGGGAGCTCTTTAAAATCCTGCTCCCCCACTGCAGACCAGTTGAAATCAGATCACTGGGGTAGGGCCCAGGCATCAGGGATTTTTTTAAAGCTCCCCAAGTGACTTCAATGTGCAGCCAAGGCTGAGAGACCCTGAGTTAAAATGTCAGCCCCCAGAGGCGAGGATCTCGTCCATCTTGTTAACAGTGTCTGATGGATAGTAAGTGCTCAGTAAGTATCTATTAAATGGATAAACACATTCAACAAAATATTTCCATTTTAAATCTTTTACACGTAGAAAACAATTAAACAGTACAAAAGGTTTCCCAATGAAAGGTGAATTTTCTCCTCCACTAGGCTAAGTTGAGTCTCAAAAGGCAAAGCAGCATTAACCTGTCCCTACACCCCCCCCCCCAAAAAAGAAAGGAAAGTGCATTCCCTACAGAAGGCATAACATGTGCAAAGGCCCTGAGCATTATCTCTGGGTCTCTCAACATTTCTGCCTCGGAGATTCTTTTACCGTCTCAGGATCTGTCGGCCTATGCCACTCACGACCTTGCCAGGGCCCTTCCAGAAGGCCTCCCCAGGAGTTCGGCTTCTCCAAGTTTCCTTCAAGCCTCAGTTTCTTCTTCAGTCAATGGGGGTAATTATCCCCATAGCCTCCTAGTTGGGGAGGGTGGTGGTGGTATTCTGAGCATATATTGAGATAATAGATGTAAAGTGCTGTGCGTCAATAATGACCGAGAGCCCTCTCTGTGCCAGGTGTGAGCCTTGTTCTTTAGAAATGCCACCTCATTGAATCTATACAACAGCTATAGGTGAACTATTATTGTGCCACTTTGCAGATGGGGAAACCGAAAGTCAGAAAGGTGGAAGACTTATCCAAGGTCATCCAACCTGGAACCAAGCCCAAGAAATGTGTTTATCTCCGAAGGCCGTGGAAGCCTCAAGGCCTCTCGATCCCACAAGTACCAGGTCTGTAGGATTTAGGAATTCCCAACTCCATGAGTACAAGGTGGCCAGGATACAGCCGACAGTCTGGTTTGATGATTTATTTCACTCCCATCCAATTGTTTGCCAAAGGGAGGGGTGGGGGTGGCTGGTGGCTAGGAGCCTGGGCTGCCCAGTCACGGGGTGGGCTTGTCTGATCGCCAGCCAATCCGGGCTGCCGGAGCTGGCATTGGAAAGGCCCTGGCCCCATCTTGCCGGGACACTCTATCTTTGTCCTGGTGCACAAAAGAGGCTTTGTCTTGCCCCAGCAGTGCTTATTCCACATGCTCCCGACTGCCCCAGCCCCTCTGCCTTGAGAAAGGCCCACTTTGTCAAGTCAAAAGACTAACTTGTTTCTTTTTCATCAAAATGTGTTGACTGACCTGGTTGATTTATCTTGGGAAAGTGGTGAGTGAGGAAGGGGAGTGAGGTGACAGAGACCAGCACAGTCCAGAAGGCCATGTAGTCCAGCCTGACTTCAGGGTGGGCACCCAGAGAGCACCTGGGACAGAGGGATAGCCACACACTGAATATGCTCTCAGGGAGTCAGGACAGTCCCCCAAGCTCAAGCAGGAATTCCACTATTAGCAATTCATTTCTTTGGCTTCAACCTTTGAAAGTAGCTAAAAAAAAATAAAATAAAAACTTCATTTGAATGAGACTGCTCTGTTATCACACCTGAGTGTGAATTAGTTTTCCTGAGAATAAGGGTGAGTCAGTAGCAAGAGAGAGCAAGCAGCAGAAAGGGGGCCACTAGGAGCCCAGAAGGAAGGAGGAGGGTTCTACTCACAGATAAAATGGGATTAAGTGAGTGAAGACATATAAGTAGATGTTTTCTTTGGTAATTTTTCCCTGAAATCAGTCCTCTCCCTCCACATCTACCAACTCCATCGTTCAGTCTCTTCATTCACTCATTCATTCATCCATTCAAGAAACATTTGTTGAACACCTACTCTATGCCAGAGATTCCTTCAAGCGCTGGGGCCACATTGGAGAATAAGAACCCCGCCTTCAGGAGGCATGCACGCTATGGGGGCTACAGTCAGTAGACAAGCAAGCAGATGAATTAACACACGTATTGAGATGGAGGGCGGGCGGCTGGAGTGTTGCTGGGGTGGGGGAAGAGCTGCTTTGACCAGGCTCCCTGAGGAGGGGACGATTGCCTGCAGTGGGAAGATGGAAAGAACCAGTCGTGCGGAGGCCAGGGGACAAGTGTTCCAGTTAGAGGGAACAGCACACAGGGAGGTTCTGAGGTGGGACTGACATGGAATCTTCCAGATGCACCAGAAGGCCAACATGATTGGAAGCAAGTGCCTGAGGGGGAGAGTGGTAGAGTGAAGAATCCAGAGGATCAGGGCCAGGTCCACAGGGCTTGGTGGCCCCTAGTTATGCTTACACCCAGATTTTTATTCGGTGCAAGGGGGTAACGTGATCCAACCCTTATTTTTAAACCCTCCCCGCCCACCCCACCCCCACAATTATCAGGTGAGAACTGTCAGTGGCTGGGCCCACGGGGGTGAGAGTGGTGAGGGGAGAGTGGACAGAATTGAGAGATATTTTTAGAGCTAGGACATAGAATCTGAATGAATGAATGGATGGATGGATGGATGGACACTCGAGGTGGGAGTTGGGAAACGTAGGTTCTAGTTCCTATTCTGCCACGGAGTTCCAGTGTGACCCTGGGTGAAGCCTTTCCCCTCTTGGACCTCAGTCTCCCCATCTATGAAGTAAAGCCCAGGGAGGCTGGAACAGCTGACACCGAGGTCTCCTGCAGCGGGGACAGCCAGCCTTGGGTTCCTGAGCCCCTGATGCTCTCAGAGGCGGGGACTGTGATCCAGTTACTAATCCAGTCCAGCCTTGTTGGCCCAAGGGCAGCTGCGGAAACCTGGTGTTGATGCAGTGACTCATGCTTGATCCCTCTGCTGTCAGCAGAAACTGGGACAGCCAGCGGCCTGAGACTCGCCTGCAGGCTCAGAAAGGCTGGCAGGATGCCACCACACAGCTGGGGGAAGCAGCAGGCTGCCAGCGCTGGGCTTCCTGAGCCCCTCTGGGAACGTTCTAGCCACTGTGGTCACCATACCTTCCCACCCGGCCCAGGCTTGGCACCGGGGACTGTACCCAACATCTGTGAGCTAACAGGAGGCGCTGGCAGGAGAGCATGGCCTGCTGTGTGCCCACTCAATCCCCTCTCTTGGAGAAGTAGACATTTCTACCCCCATTTTATTGATAAGGAAACTGAGGCCCAGAAAGTTGTAGGTGGCAGAACCGGGAGTCCTACTAGATTTGACCAATTTCTTGCGTTGTTGCTCTGATCTGCCTCCTAAGTGTGGAGAGAACAGGAGTGAAAAAGAAAGAAAGAAAAGCTAAATATATTTTAATAAATATAGAAACTCAAAGTCACACCTCATATTTAACTGCGGCTGGGGACTTTCAAACAAAACTTCTTCATTTTACAGCCTAAAGTGCCTCTTTCTGCAGTGTCGATAAGCCACTTGACCATTGTTCACAGCTCTTTTGCTGCTCATTTATTCATTTGCACTTTCAGCAAATATTTGAGAGCCAAGGATTCTGTGAGGCCCTGATGAGGGGGTCACAGCCATGAACAAAAAGTGACTTAGTGCCTGTACTCACTGGCTTATAAAATATAGAGGGTGAGACAGATATTAACAAAAAATTTTGGAGACTACAGTCATTTTCTTATTGTGTCTTTAAGTTACTTCCTTCTCTGAGCTTCTCTCTCCATGAGGCTGCAATAAGGATTAGATAAGGTTTTGCCCAGCCTACTGTATATGCTCATTAAATGTTAGTTGTTGTTCTTATCGTTTGCTGTGAGTACCTTCAACAGCTTACCAGTTGACTGTGTGAGCGGGGTCCACTGAGAAGCAGATGTCGAGATTGGATTAAACAGGCTAGAGATTTTGAGAGGGAGCAAGGGAAGGAACAAGGTGGCTTGTCCTCGCGGGAACAAGGTGGCAGGTCCCAAGGGGCAGCAGCTGGAGCTGTCAGTCAAACCCGCTCGCTGCAGCGGCAGACCTGAGTGGTGCATTTTCACGGCTACCACAAAAACCAAACTTGGCCCTGGTGCCAGAGTCCCCAAATCCCATATCAGCCCATCAAAATGACTTAGCACAGCGTGCTGTGCCCTCCGCGTGATGAGGTCACTGGCTAGGGGAACTTTGGGGAGGGTGCTTGGCAAATGTCAAGCACACACCCTGGACAAGTTTTAGACTGTACAACGTGGAAAATATGATGGGAAGTGGACCAAACGGGGGCCCATTTGGACCAGACACAACTGACTTCAGAAGGGGAAGTTGGAACTCCTCTTGCAACAGTAAGGAGAATCCAAAAATATAACAAGGAGACAGCTGCTGAGAGCCCTTGCTGTTCTGGGGAAATGAACTCTGGGGAGGGCTCTCCCCATCATGGAGGAAAGGTTGCTGGGGTGCTTGGGTCCCACCCAATCGGCAGGGACTTGTGTTTCTAGAGAAACTTCCCTGCTTAGTGAGGGAAGGGACCTTTTCACTCATCAGGTCCAACCTTCTCGTTACACAGATGGGGAAATTGAGACCCGAATGGGGACAGGAGCTGCACAAAGTCCCCTACGAGTTACAGGCTGGTCACACCCTGTTCTCTGGGGCAACTGTGCTGCCACCAGAGGGGGAGGGACTGACACTCTCAGGCATTAGTCAGCTCTTGGTGGTTAAAAAAAGAAGCTTCATGGCACTTGTGAGGAACACATCTCCCAGCTTCGGGTGCCGAGGGGCTGCTGCCTCCCCCTGAGCCAGCAGTTGGGTCCCACCACTGGGGCGGGGTCATCAGGCACAAAGGAGGAGGGGCCTGGAAAGGGCAAGGACACCCACTCCCGGAGGACTTCCTCCCGCCTCACAGCTTTGAAACGGTAATAAGGACACAACCCCATTGGCAGTAGTGTTTGTGATGTCATCACTCTTGCCACTGGCCCAAGGATGCGGGGACAGCCGTTCACATCCAGACGCTCCAACTCCTGGCCATGAGAGGACGTAGCAAGCACAGGCCTGGCCAGAGGAGTGGCCTGTGTGCAGGTGAGAGAGCCTAGGGAGCTCAGAGGTCCCGGGCTTCATTCCCCACCTCCCACTGTGTGGATGGGAGAGCTGAGGCTCTTGGAGGGCAGTGGTAGTGCGTTGCCACATGACAAGTTGCCAGGTCTAACCCCAGGCCAGGGGTAATGCCAGAAAACCCAATGGTGCTTAAAGAGCCTGCCCCCTGGGGAATGGGAAGAGTGATGGTTACCGCTCATTAGTGCTGACTCTGTGCCAGGCACAAGTTACAATTCCTGCAGTCCTCAGTAATTCTATGAGGCAGGTATTACTCTGAATCCCATCTTCTACGTGAGGCAGTTTAAATGAGGTGCCAAAGCCCACAGAGCTGGAAACTGTAGAACCAGGACTTGAACCCAGGCAGGAAGACTCCAGGGCCCAGGTCATTAACCACAAGATGCCTGCCTCCTGTTGAACAGGTAAAGACAAAACTCAGCTAATAATAATGATTGTTTACTTGAATCTGCCATTTATTGGCACTTATAATGGAACGTGCTGTGCTAAGTGCTCTATATAAATGCATCCATTTACCCAGTAAACATTGGGCATCAATGTATGTCAGACACTGGGCATTCAGCTGTCAAAAAGAGGGTCGGGATGCCTGCCTTCCTAGAGCATATGTTCTAATCTTCACATGTGGGGGGTAGTTTTAGCCCCATTTTTAGATGAGACACAGAAAAGGGGTGTCCCTTGCCCAAGATCACATAGCAAGGAGTAACAAAGCCCACATTTGAGCCCAGGCCTGGCCGAGGCCTCATCCTCTGCTTTTAGGGACTCTTTTCCAGCAATATCCCCAGAAGGGACTAAACCAGAGATGGCTGCACCGATGTTATGTCCAGGACTCATAGCCCTTCAGAGCCCCCGAACACACCATCCCACCCAGCCTTAGCCTCGGTTCCCAGCTGGCAAACACGCTAATGTCCCCTTCCTCTTCAAGCTGCTGTGAGATTCCTTCCTTTCTCCCTCCCTCCCTCCCTTCTTTCCTAAAACTAATTATGATGCCTCCTGACATTGTACAGACATCACAGTTTATGAAGCCCCTCCTCTTCTTCTGGAGGTTATTTTTGCCCAATTGTGCAGAAGAGAAAACCCAGGGGGTCAGAAAGATTAAGTGATTCACCCAAGGTAGTGACCGGATCAGAATTGGAGCCCAGACATGTGTGCCTCGACGTGATCCCAGTCAGGGCCCTGGCAGGGTCGTGGCAGGAGCAGACGGCACTAGCCAGTTGAGTCGTTTGATCCTAGTTTCATAAAAGGATGATTTACAAGGGGATGGGCAGGGTATAGGAACTCACACAGGATAAGGCAGTACCCCAGGGCTGGTGCAAATGGATCTATTATCAACTTAAAGGGCGAGGGGAGAGAGAAGCTGCTGTCACTCCAAGACAGAAAGCCCCCTGACAGCAGCTGTGGCCTTCAGTTGGGGGACATAGCCCATCTGAGATGACCCTTCAGGGAGGGAGCTGGGGAATAGATACTCCAACCTCACCTCCTCCCTTCAGTGTCCTACCAGTGCTCCCCACGGGCCAGGTCCAGCTCGAGGCCAGAGGACAAGGGAGGTCATTGACACGGTCCCTGAAGGCCAACCTCCCAGGACAGAGTAGGGAGAAGGGTGGGAAGAGGACCCAAGAAGGAAACCACAAGCTCTCCAGCCAAAGTAAGGTGTGCTTTTTCCCTAGTTACCACCCTGCCCTTGCATGGGCAGAGCAGGCTCTGTTTCCCGTACCAGCAAGGCCACTAATGCATGTGTAAGAGTCAGTATGGCTAGCTCATGACGCAGAAACAAACAACTCCCAATTCTCAAGGCTTCATATGGTGGAAGGCTTATGGCCTGCGAGCCGGCCACTCGCTTTGGTAAATGAAGTTTCGTCGGAACGTAGCCACAAGCACTCGTTGACGCCTTGTGCACGGATGCTTCCTAGCTACGACGGCAGAGTTCAGCGGCTGCCGCGAGCCTAAAATATTCATTTTCTGGCCAAGAAAGTTTGCCAACCTCTGGCTTAAAAGAAACAAAGGTTTCTTACTCATGTTACGTGTCCATCTGCAGTTGGCAGGGCCTCGGCTCCATATCGCCCTAGTCAGGCACCCAAGCTGGCCAGCCCTCCCGTCCAGAGCCCACCAGTCTTCCTGGCAGAGGGTGGAGGAAGCAAGCCCTCCCCAGCGGCAGGGTTTCTGCCAGGAAGAGGCGTGCCTCACTTCTGCACATAGATCTGTCACTAAATCAAGCCCCATGACCATGCCTAACTTCAAGGGACAGGAAAGCACAATCCCTCCACGTGCCCACACAAGGAGAACCAGAAATAATCAGTGGACAGCACCCCTGACAACCGCAGCCTGTGAACATGGCGAATGGGGGTAAAACAAAGAAATGAGACTCCATGAGTTGCAGCAAAACTCACCAGACTTCCTGCCGGGCATAGGGCTCAGCTAAGCCAGGCAGGTTCAAGCCTGGGGGTGGAGAAACTAGAGAAAACAGACATGGCACCCCAGCCTTGCTCCCCAGCTTTATTATGGTGTCTAGGGAAAAAACCTTGAGATCAGAGGGGCCCTGGGTCCTTTCCTTGGGACTCAGCTTTGAAAATGTGTATGGGGGGAGGGATGGGGGCAGTCTTGGGCTTAGACTCCTAGGGGCTCCCTTCTCTCCCTGTCAGGGACCAGAAGCTGGCCAAAAACCCAAGAGATCTTGTCTCAGTTGCTGGCTTTATGACTAGACACCTTCCAGCTGTGTGGACGGGGCAGGTCACTCCCCCTCCCTAAGCCTCCATTTTCTCAACGGTAACCATCGCGTCACCATGTGGTCCTCAAAGTGAGGTCCTGGGGACAGCAGCGTCAGCATCACCAGCGGACCGATTAGAAATCAAAGTCTCGGGCCCCACCCCACATACACTGAATGGAAATTCTGGCTGTGGGGCCCCGCATTCTGGGTTTTAACAAGTCTCTCAGGTGATGCTGGTGCTCCCTCAAGTGTGAGAGCAGCTGGTAGAAAGTGAGACTTAAATGAATTGAGATGTGCAAAGCCCAGGCACGAACCTGCTTTCCCTGCAGTTTCCCCACCTCTGTACATGACAACTCCATCCTTGCTCAAGCCAAAAAGCCCGCAGTCATCCTGGATCAGGGTTCTCCTACCCCAAGCCTGCAGCTGAACCTTTAAAATGTATCCAAAGGGGCCCCCTCGTCACCACCCCCTCCACCCCAGCCTCCAACGTCTGACACTCACATACCGCAATAACTTTCCAGTTCACCTTCCTGATCTCGCTCCCTGCAGCCCCTCCTCACCCCAGCTGCCCGAAGCATCCTCTTAAGAACGAAATCAGATTATTCCACTCCTCCATTCAGAACCTCCGATGATTCCAACTCACTCCAAAGAAAATCCTACTGGACGCTGCTGGTCTGATACCCACTGACCCCTCCACCTCCTCCCCGCCAACTCCCTCCCCTCGCTTGCTCTGCCCCAGCCACGAGGACCTGCCCTCTGCTCCTCCAAAATGCCAGACACGCTCCCACCTCCGGGCCTTGGCTCTAGCTGTTTCCTCTGCCACAAACCCTTCTCTGGATATGCTCACATGGCTCACACCCTCACTTCCTTCAGATCACCATTCAAATGTCACCACCTCAGAGAAGCCTTCTCTGACCCTGCCATCAGGCACTGTCCCCACATCCTGCTCTGTTTTTCTCCATAGCACTTATCAGCACCTGACATACATCTCTATTGTTTTTCTATTTATCGTCTGCCTCTCCCCACTCAGAGGGAGGTCTGTGAGGCCAGGGACTGCCTGTTTTGTTCACTGCTGTATCCCCAATGCCTGGAATATTGCGTGCACAGAATAGGCCCTTAATAAATATTTGTCAAGTGAATGAATGAATAAATAAATTTTTAAAGCAACAACAACCACAAACAGGTAAATGCTGTTTCCTCTCCCTGCTCCTACTGTCAATGCTTTGGCCCAGGGCCCTGGCTGCATCCAGCATGAGGCTGCCCCATGGGCACTCCCAAGAGTTACACTATAGAAAGATCCCAGGATTAAGGACTGGGGCTCTTGAGTTCCACTCTGGAATCAGCAGGCCTGTGTTCACATCTCTGCTCTTCCACTGTCTAGCCCTGTGACCTGGGGCAAATCATATCACTTCTCTGGTACTCAATTTTCTCATCTCTAAAATGGGGACGGGGCTTCCCTGGTGGCGCAGTGGTTAAGAATCCACCTGCCAATGCAGGGGACACGGGTTCGAGCCCTGATCTGGGAAGATCCCACATGCCACAGAGCAACTAAGCCCGTGCGCCACAACTACCAAGCCTGCGCTCTAGAGCCTGCGAGCCACAACCAATGAAGCCTGCATGCGTAGAGCCGGTGCTCCGCAACAAGAGAAGCCACCGCAATGAGAAGCCCGCGCACCACAACGAAGAGTAGCCCGCGCTTGCTGCAACTAGGGAAAAGTCCGCGCACAGCAACAAAGACCCAGCTCAGCCAGAAATAAATAAAAGAAAATAAATAAATTTTTTTAAAAATAAATTAAATTAAATTAAATGGGGATGATGCGAATAATGTGTACCTTACACCTTAAAGGGCTGTTGCAAGGACTAAATAAGGGACAAGTGAAGGGTGCAGCACTATACCTGCTACCAACTAAGCACTCGTTACATAGAAATTGCTATTGTTTTTCTTTCTTCTACCCAAATAGCCAATGGCCTGAGGTATTTGGGCAGCAGGAGGGTTTATTAAGAGTATAACTGGCTTCAGGGAAAGGGGGCCTGGGTTTGAGTCCTAGGAGCCGCCATCTTGCTGTGTGACTTTGCATGAGTCACTAGTCCTCTCCGGGCCTCCATGTCTCCATCTGAGCAGTGGCAGTAAGAGGTGTCGCAGGCGGTAGTCTTGATGGTCCTTTCAGCTTCCTCCCCAGGTCCTTCTGGAGAAACAGCCCCTAAGGCTGGGCTCACCGAACCCTCTGTGTGGCCCACCCCGTGGAGGCCCCTGGGCTGAGCCGTCTGGCTCAGCTACACGCTGTCCTCTCTCACCATCCTCACTGGCTCTGTGGTGGGGGAGGTGGGGGTGGAGGGGCCGACAGGGACAAGAGGCAGTACCAGGATGTGGCTGAGAGGACCGGAACTCCAGATCTAAACTGGAAATCTACATCTTAGGGCAAGTCACTTAACCTCTTGTGCCTTGGTGTCCTCATCTGTAAAACGGAGATAATTGATTGGGAGGATGAAATAAATTGCTATGTGCAAAGTATTTAGACAAGTGCTTGGCACAGAATAACAACTATTATTAGCTATTATTATTACTAATAGCCGCAGCCAGCCTTTGAAGACCAGGCCCACGCTAAGCGTTTTACAAACGCTGATTTGATTCGCACAAAGAACACATGACAATTTTGTCACCATTTTAGAGATGAACAAGTTTGGCTCAGAGACTTAAGCCACTTGCCCTAGGTCACACAGCTTTCAGATGGAGCTGAGTTTGAACATAGTGCTCCCTCAAGCCAGCCACTCTCCATGCTGTTTCCCTTAGCTCTCTGTTTTACTGATGGGAAACTGAGGCTCAGAGAACTCAGTCTGGGCTGGAGTCCTGCTGGGCCTTTCACCAGGGCATTCCTGAATCCAGGCAACCTGGTACCTGGAGGCAGCGCTATGGGGCCGTTCTTACTTTCATTAAAGGAGAAGGAAACTGAGGTTCAGGAGACAAAGGAGCTCTCCAAGGCCACTCAACATGCGGGCAGAGACAGTCCCAGGTCTGGTTCCCTACTAGCCGGATGACAAGGTCTCTGAGGAAAGAGATCCCAGCACCCACTTGGGCAGCAAGCCCCTCCTTCAGCCTTGCAACCCCCTCTCCTCCTCCCATCCCTCTGCTTTATGACCTGTTTTATGAGCCCGGCCTGGCAGCTTCCACGTTGCCATGGGAACCAGCCCTGTGCAGGCTCCTGGCAGCTCTATCTGAGACTGGCAATTTTAAGTCAGGAGCCAGTCGTGGGGTGGGGGTGGGGGGCGCATCCGAGGATTGGGGTTATGGGACCCCAGGGATGCATGGTGCCTGCCTGCCCCTCTGCTCTGCTCCAGCTCCCATGTGCCAAGGAGCTCAGGGACTTCACAGCTGGGAGACCATTGAGCCGTTAGAGCCCTGGAGGGGACTGGAGCTGGCTGGGAAATGAGATGGGCCACCAAGTGGGGTCATGGAAAGCTAACAGAGCTAGAAGGGTGGACACACATGCTCAGGGACACACAGAGACACAAAGACAGACAACACAAAGGTCCTCACAATGGTATACATAGACACACACAGACTCAGACACACACACAGAAGCAGAGATATGCACACAGCAGCCTCAGGAAAAGACATACATAGACACTCAGAAATCCAGAGGGATGCTTGGGTGCCCAGACACACAGACATCCAGAGACACACAGAGACACATGCAGGCACACACAGACACACACACCTCACCAGCTCTGTGAGCCAGGCACACTGGCCAACCTCTCCAAGACCTAGTCTTGCAAACTGTCAAGTGGGTGTCATAATCCCCAGCTTGTGAGGATAGGGGAGGAGTAAGGGGCAAAATGCTTACAAGTGCTTAGATGTCTTCATTCATCTGCTCAAACAATACAGACTGAGCACCTACTATGTGCCAGGTATCTCCTCTGAGCTGCTAGAGAGCTAAAAAGGACCAGCTTAGGAAGCTCACAGGCTAGTCAGGGAGAGAACAAACATAAACACACAAACAAAACAGTTTTAAATTGTGAGACTTGCCATGGAGACAATAAAACAAAATAAGAGTGACTCAGCAGAGAAATGAGTTAGGGTAGTCAGGGAAGGCTTCTCTGAGGAGGCAATATTAGTCTGAGATGGATGTGATGGAGCTGGCCATGCAATGGTGTAGAAAAGACCAGTCCAGCCAGCAGGACCAGCACGTGCCAGGGCCCTAAGGTCCAAAGGCAGGGCTCCATGGGTCCAGGGAGCACCAAGAAGGCCAGTGCAGCTGCAGCAGAGGGAGAGGGGCAGGTGGTGAGTCTGAGGAAAACTGGGGGCCAGATCAGGCAGGGCCTTGAAGGCCAAGTTATGGACCGTGGGTGTCATTACACATGAGGTGGAACCCACTGAAGGGTTTCCATCGGGAGATGACCTGGTCATAATTGCATTTTAATAGGCTACTTGGGCTGCTGGAAGGAGACTGCCTGGATGAGGCAAGACGGGACATGGGGAGACCAAGGTGGGCCTGTGGCAGCATCCAAGCGAGGGATGACTGCAGGCTGGACCAGTAATGGCAATGGCAGTAGAGAGAGATGGTCCATGAATTCACACATTTAATGCATTTTTATTGGGTTTCTACACTGTTCCAGGCACTGGAGACACAGCAGCAAACAAAGCAGACAGAAATCCTCTTGGGGTGTAGGATCTAGAGGGAAGAGAAAGGTCAACGAGTAAATAATTATAACAGAATACATCAGCAGGTGATGGTGGTGCTGAGTGCTATGGAGAAAAACAAAGCAGGGAAGGGAGGGGTGGAGAGGTCAGGGAGGGATGAGCCGGTCTGCAGTTTTAAACCTGAGTTTTGGGAAAAGCTTCACTGAAAAGGTGACATTTGAGCAAAGACCTTAAGGAGGTGCAGGAGTGAAACTGGGGGTCGGGGGAACAGAGAATTCCAGGCAGAAGGAACAGCAAGTGCAAAGACCCTGAGGCAGGATCATTCCAGTGTGTTTGAGGAAAGCAAGAAGGTCCATGTGACTGTGGTGAAGTCAGATGTGGGGGTGTGGGGGGAAGCAGGCAGATCACTGCAGGGAGGAGAGGAAGGAGAGAGGAAGGAAGAGGGGGTGGGGCTGAATGGTTGGGAGAGATCACAGGACCTGGATGCCTACTCTGGGGAGGGCAAGAGCTGCAGGTCATCATGGCCCATCTCCATTCTGCCCAGGGGGCCCTGGCGCAAGGAAACAGAATCTCCTCCATTCATCCCCAAACCTTCATCAGCCAAAAAGCAAAAAAGTAGGGGGAGGAGGGAAAAGATGTCTCCATGAAAGGAAACCAGTTAGAGGGTACCCTCATCCAGGACAGACTCCTGCCCAGGTCGGAAGGAACTTCTCGTGGCTTTGTCAGAACACCCACTGCCCTCAAGAGCAAAGAGGGAGGTAGTGGCAGCCACATCGTCGGAATCAGGATGACCTGAGTGGAGCCTGCCTCCAAAACAAGTCACCCCATTTGCTGCTGGCCTGACCCTACTCTCCCTGGGGAGAGTAGGAGTGTGTACATATAGGACCGGACCCGGGAGTTCAAGGAACGCTGGTCGCTCACATTTAATCTCCTGAGCAGTTATCTTAAGGTGG